>NW_027331139.1:0-17936 GCF_022965805.1 Primulina eburnea
AACTTCTTGGAACCGTTCCTCAAGCCAAGAATATTTTAGAACGGTTTCCAATCACTCTTGAAATTAATAATTTTAAAAACACTTCCAAACCAATCATGTGGTGATAAATTTGGAGTAATTTAGGACCGTTTTCAACCAGTGAATTTAAGAATTGTTTCAAATCGTTCGTTAAACAAAAGATGTAGAAACAATGTTTGAGCCGATAATTTAAAATGGTTTTAATAAAATTATTTGGAATTGCTCCTAAATCCAATTTAGCAATACTCTTTTATAGTATTTTATTTTATTTTATTTAAAACAAATATATATTATTTCGAAATAATTTATCAACCAATAAAAATAGATAAATAAATATTCATCAAATAAACAATAAAAAACTTCATATTTAATATTTCAATCCACAAAATGAATGTTACCATTAATTAATAAAGCACTATTATCCACACAAAATACCAATAATACTCCAATTTTTAATATAAAATAATCGAAAATATTTCATATTCGATGGATAAAATAAACAAGTTTTTCAAATTTCTTCTATTCACTGGCCGACTCTGACATTGATGGAGATCTTCGACTTTCATGTTCATTTTGTGGAGTATTTGTCCATTGCTGCATAATATCTGCGATTGTTGTCATCTAGAAAAAAATTTAATTTAATACTATGCATTTATATAAGTTCTTTAGAATCAATTCATTAGTATTCAATATGTGGCTACATGTGTGTAGGTAATAATTCAGGCTCATGAGATCCGCTAGCAGTTCTAGTTATCATACTTTGAATGACTCTTGTAAAATTTTGGAGTTGTTGTTCATGTATCTGTCTCATCCGCTCCATTTCTTCTTGCCTTTGTTGTCCATACTTTTCAGTTTATCTTCCATTTCTCGTAAATTATTAGTAACATCAGAAGTAGGGAGATTACTCTGGGTTAAAAATAATCTAGATTTATATTGATCTGGGAAAACTTGGTCCAGAATGCTGTAGTCCAAATATTTCACTGAAAAATATACATATAATTAGTATTGTACAATGTATAATTATATTTTAAAAAATAAAATTGAAAATAGACTATAACCAAAATGCTTCCTCATGCACTTCTGTTGGTTGTGTTCCCACGGGCTTGTATTGGAGGTGACGCTACACCGCATCATTTAGTAAATCCTAACAACAAAAAATTGTCAATAAAATAAAAAATATTGAGAAGCTATTTCAAAGCGTTGAAACAATTATAACCTCGTATTGCTTCATTATCAACAAGAGCTCCTCCTTTCTTTTTACTTTGTCAACTCAGATGTAATATTTCAATACGAGTTGGTTTTCTGCTATTTTCTTGAAACTAAACATAGAAAAAAAAAGGATTTTTGATTAAATATACAAAAGTTATAATAGCCCAAGACTCACGTGTATTGAATGATATCATTACAATAATAAAATCTGGATAATGTTTTCAAATACTAAGCATGTAAAATATCTTAACAAAATTGACTACTTAAATCGTATATGTTCAATAATAGCTCCCTTATATCTAATCTAAACATGCCATAAGTTTAAACAAATATGTATTATAATAAATCGAAAGTATGAAAATATTTGTGAAGAGATTTTATGATCTAATACTTACAAACTTATATTCCAAAGATGTAATATTTGTCCGTCTTTGTGCATGTATCCTTCTTTTTTTACTCCCATTTTCTCGATTTATTCTTGAAGTCCTCTGGAAAAATATAATTATATAAAATTTATCCATAACAAAAATATATAAAAACAATCGGTCAATATAAGAACAACCTCCTTAGACTTCCAGTAATGACACAAAGCTTGCCATACTTTTGGTGTAAGGTCATGGGGAATGAGACAAATTGACACAAGTTACCTTAATGGAATGTTTGGATCATAAGAAGTAGCTTTAACTTGGTCTTCCATCGCCTCCATGAAACTCCATCATCTGCATCACACTAGCTCTATGTTGATCGAGGATATCAAAACTTGCCTGTGAACATTGAAAAATTTATAATAATGTCTTGAATTAAGTATGAAATATAATATTTATCAACTTATTGTTAAACGTTCCCATGCATCATCCGAGTATCGCTTAGGAATTTTTCTCCAATCTAAAAAATCAAGGGGCAAAACATTTCCATTACGAGTAATGGTGCCCACAAAATTGGCAAGCGGCTGCATTTCTCCATAAGGTTGACCTTTTTCATTAAATGTTACTACTAAACGGTCATCGGGTGCTAAGGAATGAACATCCTTAATAATATTTTTCCCACGTTTCTCTCGTTGGTTTTGGGATGAATGTATGATCTCGTTGTGACATAAAAATATGCAAAATATAATTACTTTTTCCAAACGATAAACATAACCAACAATTCATTCTCAAAAAATATTTTTAACCTTATCGATTATGCTCCTCGTTTTGTCTCGACTCCATGGTATTGTTTTGTGTTGCATTGTTTCGTGGGTCTAATAGTGGATTTGATGAAGTGATTTGTGAGTCGGGTTCATCTTCGTCTCCTCTATTACCCGTATCATCTCTACGAGATCGTCCACTTATATTCTGAAGCAACTTTTGCATTCTTTTATTTGTCATATTTAATGTCAAACCTGAAAAAAATTGCACAAAATAAATATTAAATGTATATAATTAACAAACAATAAAAAAATTTATATTAAAAACTTCTTACCAGATAAAGAATATAAACCATGATTATCACAGTCAATAATCAAATACTGCAATACAAAATCATATAATACAAATATTTTGGGAGCCAACCGATGGCAAAACGGATATTTCTTAGAATGCTCGAGACTTGTAGGCATAATTATTTAATTGGAATATCAGTGTTTGTCTCGAAAATTTGCGGGCGTGCTAGGCACGTGTTCGTGCCGAATTTGTGAAATAATCTGACTTCGTTTACCAAACGTTGTAGGCCTCGATTCGGTTGTAAGTTCTAACTCCTTCGAAATGGCTCAAAAACGCAAACAAAAATGAGTAATATGACAAAATTACATGGGGAATTCATTGACAACATCAAATATAATTATGTTGCTATGAACTTGATCAACGTTTTTACAAGAAAGTTGAAGGAATATGTAAAAAATTCAAATACGTGACTGCTGGAAATTGAAATAAACATGCATAGAATTGAGAGGATTCTGCAGAGCTTTGCTATGAATTTTTTGTGTTGATTTGTCGGGGCTCTTTTTGATCCTTCCTGCTGCTTTTCTCACGCTCCACATGGAAGTTTCAACCGCATTCCACGATCACTCCACGATCTTCCATGTTGGGTAGTGGCCTTGACTGGTCGCATAGTTCTTCTCCTGGGCCAACTGCAATTCTCTTAGGCTTTCATCAATTGGATTTTTGCTTGTAGGCTTTTTGGGTTATATTTTAGGTACAACAATTGCACCCCTAGCCAATTTGGGCCAATGACCAATTTAGCCCATTTTGGCTATTTCGGTACTTTGACCAATTTGACCAAGTTGGCGATGTTTTTTGCTTTGTTCGGTCTTTTAGATATTCAAAGCTCACGTACAATCATATAGTTGAAAGGAATGGTTCTATGGATTTGAAGTAGAATTGACAGCTAGAACACATGTTCTTCCTCCTACAGTTTAGATCTCAGTGTACTTTCCCTGAACCTCTTCCTTGTCTCTTTTTTCTCATTTCATTCCCCCAAATCTCCAACGGCGACCACCGATCTTCCCGAAGAAACCGTCGATTACATCGCTTTTGTAATATAATCCAAGTTTCTGAAAATTTTCATCATCAATCTCCTTTATATCAAGTACACCTTCTCAAGGTAGGTATATTGTACCATTTTTCTCAATCTTCTATCAAAAAAATATTGTAGAATTTTCCACATTTCATGCTGCACTCAAGGTGTTTGTGCATATGGCTGAATGAGTTTTTTGATGAGCAACACCTTTCAACACCCATTGCTCGCACCTCAACAAGTGGCTCCCTTGGTGTGCATATTCAAAGCTTTGTTTATAACTTGTGAAACTTATGTAATCTTCCATATGCTTACAAGAAATGCACCAGCACAAGGAATTGTGATGCTCCACAAAATTCATTGAAGATGAGATCCCATTTTCTGGAATTTTGGCAAGCCATAAATTCAAAATGGCAAGATTCATTCAATCTCACAAAGAAGTGACACGTGCCACATCAATGCCAACATATATCATACACAAAGCATAGTTTTGTTGATCAACACTCCATTATTTCTCATGTGATTCCATTTATTTCGCAGGAACATAGTTGGAGAAATCGAGAATTTATCTCAAAGGCCAATGCAAGAAAGTACCTTAAAGATCAATGGAGATGAAAAATCCTCATGGTAGTGCTGCTGGACAATCCAAAAGAAATTACAAAGATTTGATGAATATCTCTGCCAGAGGCTGAACATATATGTATGTAGTGTCAAATACATTGAGAGGAAATAAAATATGTAGGTTAGGGACAGTAGGTGGACGTTTTTACACTTGTTTGCCATGATTTGGCAAGTATCGTTTTTTATGTGTAGAGTTAGAAAAGTGGCTTGAAAGACAAACTTTGTTGGTAAAATACATTGATGTTCTTGTATATGTAGCTTGGGATATATTTGCAGGTGTTTACAATTTTTGGCATATCACATTTATAAAGGAAACTCTGCCAAAATTTTTAAAATTAAACAAACGGCAAAAATCCTGTTTTTCTTCAATATTGACGCAAACACCACTAGTCAACATTTGTCACCAACCAACAACTAAACAACATTTTTCGAATAATGCTCACCGATTTTTCAAGATATGCTATAAAAAAAGTTCACTTTTTCATCAATTTGTCCAACCAACACAATAAATATTTCTCTCAAAATACATCAACTGCATCGGATTCCATGAGTAAAAATTTTATTTATTCACAATGCTCCATCATTATTTACAAAAAACTTCAGCAAGGAATGGTTTAAAAGCATATTCCTCACATATTTACAGAATCTTCTTATGAGTCAATATGACAACACTAACCAAAGTGGTCATTCAGCCTACTTTGTACAATACTTCTCATCTATTCCATCTTTATAGAACATCTGTCTCCGGCTGTCGATCTTTCATCTAAGCCAGAGCTAAGATTAAATCCTCCGTTTGTAACTTTTCTTCCTTGTTACCTCCATATTCCTCATCAAATATAACTCCAGCCCCATCGATATCCCACAACTCCCGAGGCTGCACTTCGTTCACCAGCTGCTGCATTTTGGCTTTCCACTCGGAAGTTGCAACGACTTCCATATCTTCTTTAGTGAACTCAGTCATCGACCTCCTCGATAATAGGTTGGACCATAGGTCTAGGAGAGACCATGGAAGTAGGTTTGAGAACCTTCTTAACCGCTTCTTTAACCTTTTGAGTGTCCATGTACAATGCTCCTGGTTGTCCATCCACCTTATAGTTACGAAACTTAATTGGACCAAAAGCTCCATCATAATATATAGCTTCTATGGCATTGAAATTAGATTGATACGGCTGTGAATCAGCCTGTATCACGTTTACCTCATCCCCTTTCCACATCAACAATAATTGGTGCATGGATGATGGTACACAATGATTTGAATGAATCCAATCCTTCCCTAACAAAGCATGGAAGCTAGCACTGGAATTGACCACGAAAAGGGCTGACATAGATGATCGAGACCCTACAGTAACATTTGCTGGTAAAACTCCAAGGTTTTGGTGGATTCTCCAGTGAAATCTGCCACAGAGACTTCTGTTGGAATCAAGTCTTCCACAAATTTCCCCAACTTCTGCAGAATTCTGTGGGGTAGAATATTGACAGCAGATCCATTATCTATCAATACTCTAGACACACGTTTTCCATTAACATGCGCCGTGATATAAAGTGGTTTGATATGTTTAGTCATTTTATTGGTAGGTTTCTTCATAACCACTCTTTTCTCTTCATCAACAAGAACTTCAGTACAATCGTTTGAAACATTATTCTGGACGGAATCTGTAGCAATTTCATTTCCCATAAATCCATCAAACCCAAACGTTCTTTTGCATTTGAACTCATCTGCTAACATTAATGAGCCTGTGGCACACTCAAATGAGACAAGAATCTGCCCTACCTTGAAGGTAGCTTTCTTGACCACGTTATTGTTTTCCTCCGACAGCAAGTCATCACCTTCTTCCTCAATATCTTCAGTGGCCTTCCTCCCAAATTTTTTCTTCTCTTTGAATGAGTCATCCAACTTAGATCTTCGCTCAACAGCTTTTTCTCTCATAATACGCTGTTTTTGGGCCCGAGAAAGAGGTTTTGGGAACTTCGGATGTTCCACCCACTTCCATATACCGTCGGGGGTTGCTCTGGGAGGAACAACAAAACGAGGTTCTTTCATATTTTTTATCAGAGCTTAGAGGTGCTGGCCTCTGTATTATCTTCTGAACCAACTGTGGGTCTCTTCTTCTCTCACCATTCGCCATCCCAGGAAACGATCTCCTTCTAAGGTACTGGTTCTCTAGCCTTTTGGCCATAGATTCCCTATCATACCTCATATTCCTCCCACAATAATGCACACCACTCCCTCTGTAATAGTGGTCTTTTTCATGAAAAATTTCTGCTTTCTTCTCCGTAACCTCAAACATCAATTTCCGAGGTACCCAACACTTCTTTAAAGTAAATCTTGGCCCAATGGACCTGTCCTCACCTCCACTCCTTCTCCTCTCATTGATTAAGAAACGTAAGTCAGTATTGTTCACATTCACATTTGCTACCGGGGGAAAATGATCTTCATCCACTATCATTGTTTCTTTTTCCTCAGGAAATTTCAAGACTCCCTTATTGATTCTTTCCTGCAAGACATACTTGAAAGCCCAACAAGCATTAGTATTATGATTGAAGGAATTGTGATATTTACAGTAATCTCTTCCTCTGATTTCCTCTCTGGTTGGTACTTTATGATCTGGGGGGAATGTTATGAATTTTTCCTCAACCAAATGATCAAAAATTTCTTCTGTCTTTGATGCATCAAAGGTATAAGGCGTTTGAACAAGAGAATCATTTTTTCTGGGAAATTCTTCATTCTTGTACTTTAACAACGGAACTGTACGTGATCCAGAAATCACTACTTCTGCCAAGGCGACTTCTTCCACTTCCTGGAAGTAAGAGCCAATTGTAAACTTCCTTTTATGACTTTCCTCACACAATAATTCTTCATACTCTGATACCTTGGCAGCAAGCTCATAAAAATCGCGGAATTCCATCCCTTGGAATTTCTTTCTCAACTCAAAGCCAAGTCCTCGCTGCGCCATCTTCACGTATTCTGATTCTGGATTGAAAACTTTGCACGTACTCATCACTCTTTTGAATTCGCAAATGAGATCATTAGCAGATTCTCCCGGCTTCTGGACCACTCTCGACAATTCCGCTGTACTGATCTCAGGTACTGTTATGAAAAACTGTGTATGGAACTGGCGCTTTATTTTTCGGAAATGAGATATTTACACAAATAGTGCGGTTCCAATAACTGGCCATTCTTCCTGCCCGCGTGGATATCAACATGTGGCTCTTTTTTTTATGTATTAATTTTTTTTTAATAAACGTGGGTTGAGGATGTACCCACGTTTATTTAAAAATAATACTTCCCATCTTAGATAATAATTCTAAAATGGCATATACAGGACATAATTTTTTTAAAAAAAATTGTGGTAATTTTCATATTTTATTTCCTCTGCTATCAGTGCTTCCTAACGACACAATGTCTCCCCATAATTTGTGAGAGCAGATTGGTGATAAGTTAGTTTTCCGAAGGCAAAAGGCAATTAGTCAGACACCGTCATATTCCCCCAAAAACGCGAGCACATAACAAGCAGGTGAGTTTATGGAGTGAGTCTCATGTGAGACCGTCTCACGGATCCTTATCTGTGAGACGGGTCAACTCTACTCATATTCACAATAAAAAGTAATACTCTTAGCATAAAAAATAATATTTTTTCATGGATGACCCAAATAAGAGATCCGTCTCACAAATACGACCCGTGAGAACGTCTCACACAAGTTTTTACCGAGTTTATGTTAGGACGGAAGTTTTATTCTCATTTTGTTCGATATCACATTGTAAAATAAACATGTATTGATTGATCTCGTATTTTTTTTTATTGCACCAATCCACCAACATAAAACACATCCATGGTGATCTTCTCTTCTCTAAAATAGATCCCAAATTTATTATTGATTGCACCAAATCGACACAAAAAAGGATCAATAGAAATGAAGATATACGGTCCCAAAAATTCATAAGAAAATTAACTATCGATATGAATATATCAGTTCATATATACATGTGATTAACTAAGTATGAAACAAATTACATTAAATAATAAATTCTCAATTGATCAAGATTCAAGAAAACCGTACAACCATGTAAGAAAGGTTCTACAAATTTTGGTAGTTCAAGAAATAATCACATACAGCAAAGTAAATTACCTCCAAATGCCAAAAGAAAAAAAGCAATCTTTCTACGGAAGAAGAAGTGAATGATGAGAAAAGAGAGAATTTGATAAAAGACTTGGATGTTTATCTTTTCATATTGTGAAGTTTAAACCTTAATATAAAAGAAAATGTTTCAGATCAAGGCACTTTAAAATTTTAAATGGATATTTATCTTTTCAGATTTTTTTTAATTGTAGAAAATTTGGTAGATAATCTTTATCACCACAATTTTTTAAAAGTAGATAACTATTTGTGGAGAAATTTTTGTAATTAAATTGGTTAAATCAAAATTTTGGTGGTAAATGTTATACGATAGACCAAAATTTGGCATTTGTGAAATTGAATATATTGTTAAATAAAAAATTTAAAGAAATCAACATCATTATCTAATCAACTTACAAAAATTTCAGATTATATATTGAGGAATGATTTTTGTAGATTTATTATATCTTTTTCATATTTTACGAAATTTTCTGATTCCAAAATATATATCGAGATTCTTTGAAATCAAAATTACATCTTACGTCAAGCATGTGGCTAGATAGAATATTAATATATGATTTAGATTTATATAACATTAGTTAGGAATTCTTTGTACATTTTTAATTATAATTAAAAAAAATATTCAATGATTCTATTTATATATGATTTATATTTTGTGGATTTCAATTTTAATCATAAGACTTTTATTTTTCTTTTTATGCACTATATATACTTGTAATTCGGCATGCGGATTTTGGTGTACAATAATTTATGTTACTTCTAAAATAAATTACATTTTTTATTTTTTAAAATCGAAAAAAATAAAGTTGATGATGGTACATTAAATAGTAAATTTATTGAAACATAAAAGAAGGGACATTTTTGTCCATCCAAGAAAATGACCAAGGTGATTATTATTCAGAGAGGTTCATGTACTATTATATAGTATAGATTTAATAAGATTAAACAAATAATTGGTACGATTGATTGTTGGAGGATTAAGGAAGGACTAACATATTATCTCTTGTTTGACTCGTTTTTAAGTTGAGATGTGATAACCTGCAGCCCGTGATACACACACTGTACATGAATGAAAATAAGAGACAGTAATCCCAATTTTCACGTGGTATATACAATCCTGAAATGAACAGTAAGCAAATTATTGCTTCACCTACCCTTTTTACCCTTTACCTCTCCGACCCCAAAAAACAAAAGCCTAATCATCCATCTTCAATGGCTGCCTCTCATATTTCTTCAGGCTTCGAAAGTGTTGAAGGGTGAACTACTTTTCTGTCTTCTGTATCCCTTCTGTAAAGCATCCGTTTGTGGAGGTAAATGTCGTATGAATTTTTTTGGTCGAGTACTTAGTTTTCCCGCTTCTTTGTTGGTGAACTAACACTGATTGCTGCTGAATTTTCGTTTCATTGTTTCTATCTGCGACCGTATGGAAGCTTCAGCTATGGTATGGAAGTGAGGCTGGGTTACTTTTGAATTTACCCCTAACTTTTTGAACCACCGTCTCCGGAAAGAGATTTCCCCAGCAACAGAGGAGGTAAGAGTTAGGATGTGGGTGGTGGAAGAAAATCCCGTGCCTCAAGTTGGTACCCTACTATTAAAAATTTTACAACTTTTTCAATATATACAATAAATGTCTGCCTACATATTTATTTTAAACAAAGAATGCCTACCTACAAATAAGTTAACAATAGAGATGTAAATAGCACTGAGGGCATTTAGGTCAATCCATTAATGTTTACAAAAATAGTCCATCAATTTAAAAGCATACCAAACACAATATTATTTATCCTACTTTACTATTAATCCATATATCTCTTTTTTTAATCACTCTGATTACTAATCATTTGCTTATCTCATCACTCGTACCAAACGTAGCCTTATATAGTATAGATTTAATAAGATTAAACAAATAATTGATAATAATTTTTAAGACCTTGCTTTTAAAATGAATCGAAGACTTTAGTAGTTGTTTTTTTTAGAAATTTTAAAATGAAAGTTTGTAAATTTTGAAATTGAAAGTGTAAGGAAAATATATGATAAAGTTGAGTAGTTGAATGAAATTTTTAGAATTATATATAAAAAACTTCTCCAACATTTAATTGTCATAATAAGTTCGTGGCACACGCAATACATATGTGTGGTTCATATAAAAAATTAAAGGATGGAGTAGTTTTTTTAAGAAAATAAAAGTTAATGAAAGCTCTTTATTTTTAAAATTTAAATAGTACGAGAGAAAAAAAATCGAAAAAAAATGTGGAATATGAAATATTAGGTGGTAAAATGATGTTTATTAAATTATAAAAAAAAATGTACGAACATACGAAAAGTTAATTATTATTTTTATAAAAATAATGATCTGATAAATTTACAATAATAAACTTCTTTATTGAATCAAATAAAGATAAATATGGCATTGAATAAAAATACAGACGGGCTATTTCCATTGACTTTTACTAAATTTTATGCATTTGACACTTGTACCACTTTTCAAATGTCAAATTATAAAATGTCAAAGGAAGTGAATGACATATATATGAAGCGTAGGAAATGTGAATATAAATTACCATCAAACGGACTATTACAACAATTTTTTTAGTATATATGGTCTCAAGTTTCATAATACAATAATAATATATATTGTTGAAAGTACCTTCTAACCATCCAATTATATAACTAATTTTTTTTTTCACATTTAATTTTATCTCCTACCATTTACCATTTCAATTTTAAAAAGAGTTCAATTCATTTTTGTTCAATGAAATACTGATTAATTGTCAAATTGATACATAAACTATCGAAAACAGTTTAATTGGTATATTATCAAGTTGTAAAACCGATTTTACCATTTAATAAAATTATTTTTTAAGTCGAATATTTTTATTAAATTCAATTAAATACCTATTTTATTTTTCGATATTATTTTATTGATTAAAATTATATAGTAAAATAATATATTTCTCTTTTATCTTAGACGGTTAGTTCGCGACCAGATTGGCCAAGGCATATGAAGAGTGCCATTTTTGACAGAACTATTGGCGCCCGAGCGGTAGAAAGTGACCGCCCGAGCGCCAATGTTCAATAAGGTATGCTTCGGGCAGAAGATGTGGCGCCCGGGCGGTAGTTTTTGACCGCCCGAGCGCCAATGAATAATCGGAAGGCATAACACCTCGCGCCCGGGCGGTAAGTTTTAACCGCCTGAGCGCCGAGCAAGCGCCCGGGCGGAAATTTATGACCGCCCGAGCGCCAACCAATATTGAAGAAAGGTTTGACATGTTGCCTCAACATGCAATATTTATATATATAAGTGCTTCATCCTCAGCAAAAAACGAGGGAGAAGAAAACGAAGAAAGGAAGCACGAGAAATCTTCCAGAAATTCTTACGCCTTTAGATTTCGATCCGCCCGTTAGATTTTGAATCGACTTCAGTACTGTGTTCCTATCAACGCAGGCTACCATTGGACGTAAGTTTTGTTATGTTTTGTTAAGATTTGAAATTATTATATTGTTGGAATCGAATACACTTCATATATGATGTTCTTGACATGTTAGACATCGTAGAATCGAAGTCAGATTGAAAAACAGACTGATTATGGAACTGTTATGATTTTCTGATTATATTGATTTGAAATCGAACAGAGTTGGGTTGTGAATGAATTATAGATTGTATTGGATATGAGTTATGATTTGTAATTGATGTCTGTTGATATGGTATTGAGGGAGATATTGAGATTGTGCCGTTATGCCATGATTTGTATTAAATCCAGATTAATCAGATTCGATGTTGAATTGAGAATGGAATATTGATATTATGATTCCCGATATGTCGTTTCAGATTTACAGAGACAGTCTTGAGTTCAGAACTGATATTGCTTCAGACCGAGACTACAAACGAAAGGTATAAGTCAATGTGGTATTGGGAGATCGACTCAAGTAGGATATACTTGAGTTTCCCTAAATCACATACTTACTGTTATTATATGCATTGATTTGATTTGATATGCTTGTTCTATTGATTCTTAGGAAGCATGTATTAGACGAGTATTAGACGAGTGATCTTGTGACAGAAGTACCTGATAGTGGTGGGGTCGCCACGGGCACATTGCACGATGTCACAAGATAGTGAATTGGCGAAAGTGCCAAAGTCTATCACGTATAGGTCACCGGACGATTGGCTATCGATGTGGATAGAATTGGAGTTTCTTCTATTGCTGGTGATCGATACCATATCGATGTAGATAGAACTGGAGTTTCTTCTATTACTGGTGATCGATATGGAATGCCAACGTCTGGAAACCGGGATCCCTAGACTAGGACTGAGTCTAGTCTGAGACGTGGAGTCACGAGTCTGATTAACATCATCATATTGATTTTATTTCCAGATTTTGATATATATATCTGATATCTGTTGCATGCTTTGTATTGATTATATGATTGCATGTTCGTTGATTTATACTGGGATTATATTCTCACCGGAATTATCCGGCTGTTGTCGTGTCTGTATGTGTACATGGAAACAGGTAGGGCAAGATCAAGGTCGAGGAGATGAGGAGAGATCGTGATAGAGTGGAGACTACGGACTTTATTGTAGATAGGGTTTGAACACTTGATATTTAGCTGTTGAACCTTAGTTTGTATTGAATGTATGTTGTACAGGACTTGTACCTTATTTATACTGATATGTATAATAGATGAATTCCATTACGTTCCGCATTTAATACTGTATTTTTTAAAAAAAATTAGACCCTGTTTATTACATTTGATTAATTTGTCCCAATGATGATTAAGAACATGTTTAGCGTCTGGGTCCCCACAATAACGACAACTACTTGATCATCGACAGTGCCCAAATATGTCATGGTTTCATCAACAAAATTTCCCCACAAAGTACATGGTAATTTGTTGTTTCTAACAAACAAGAAATATAAATTTTGAAATGCCAAAAAATCATTTGCACAAATAAAATTTGAAAATAAGAAAAATTGTGGTTACTCTAAGTCTTCCATGACAAAATCGATAAGTTTCGTAGAACGTCCACTAATTTCTTTATTTTGAGGTGAGTCTCTTGCTATTATTTTGCCAATGACATCTAGAAAGAATTTTAAAAAAAATACTTGTAAGTAAACAAAAAAATGATAGAAAATGTGATAGATCCATAAGTAAACGAAAAAAATCAGATTACCAAAAAGTTCATTCTCATCCATGACATCTGCATTTTTCAAATCTATAAAACTCTTGAATTCAAATATAGTTGATGAGAAAGTGTCATCGAAAATCTCGCAAACATTAGTTTTATTCATAAAAATGAGTTTGTATTTATGTGTTGTTGTCTTGTATTTTAGACGATTGTCTGCAATAATTACGTTTTTAATTGCAAAAGGATGACCTTCTCAGAGAATTGGTTTCATTTTCTGTATGAAACCTTCTTTTATTGTTGCATGTATGAGCGAATCCTAAAAAAATAGGGAGAATGTATATATTATATTTCACGTGTTTACAGAATTTCAATATTAAATACATATATAAATTTTTTACCTCCTGGTCATAGAAGATGTATTCAAAAGTAGGTCCATTGTTTACATATGGATGAAGATCGTAACAACGAACCAGCCGTAGTTACAACGCCCACTGCCAAGTTGAAGGTTCAAGTTCACGAACATAACTGAATAAAGGTGCCATTAGGGTATGAAAGATTAGCTACAAAACGAATTTGACAACAATTTTGTATTTTTTGGCAGACTATTTGATTTGGAATATGGCTGTTGTGTGTTGTGATGATATATCATGCAAATTTATATATGTATTTATAGAATAAAAAAATTAGTTTTAAATTAATAAAATGATTTCGGAGCACAATTTTTTTATACCTGATTCAAATATCTAGAATTCGTAATTAAATTTTTGAATAACAATTTGAATTTGGTTTATAATTCCCATAATGGAATTTAATTTTTGGATTTGAAATTTGAAATCTAATTTAATTTGGTTTGTAATCATTGGATTAGTGAGGCTGAACATTGCAATCATTTTTATTTAAAATTTATTTGTACAATTTGTAATAAAAATTAAATATCATAGTAACACAAAACCATATCACAAATTAAATTGATTGACATAATCAATGAAAATTTTTTAATGTAATTTATGTTTTCAATAGAGATTAGTTTCAATTTAAATAAAAAAATATAATACATAAATAATATTTGAATTAATATAAAAATAAATTAAATTCAAATTTGAACTAAATGAATTGATATATTCAATTCAAGCAATAATTGAAGTTATCATTTATTGCAGTACACATATTTCAATATGAATGATATATCTTTCTTTTTTTAGAAATGACATTTTGGCGGGAAATTACTATTTTTGGCAAAAGCTCTGTTTATATAAATGTAAGAGTAAAATTTGAAGAAAAAGTTGGTGTCCTTCTTAGGTGGTTACTATCATGTCCTCACTTTTAATAAAATAGAATATATATATATATATATATAAATATATATATATATATATATATATATATATATATATATGTAACGAACCGTATTCTACACTACTTAAAATTTGCGGAAGAATTAAAAATTTTCTTAAATAAAAACATTCATACGGTCGTCACTCAACATTCATAAAAATAAATCTCACCATCATCCGTCACCAATAAAATTTTGCTAAAGTAAACTGTCTCAAAACGTCTCACGTTCAAATCAAAACATCAGAGTATTTTAAAAATTTGCATAAACATAAACTTGCGGTCCTCGGGTTTAGCCTGCCACTCAGCCCAAGCCTGCCCCTTGGTCATCACCTCCTGTCTCCTCAACATAGTCACCTGCATCGATCAAGTCTAGTGAGTCTAAAGACTCAACACGTATAAACTGGAAATAACGAGTAATACGTAATAAAACCACATGCAACTTGAAAATATGACATACATACTTGGAACTTGAACTTGCATAATAAACTTGAACATACGTACATACATACTTCGACGTGCCATAACTTAAACTTTTCATAAACATGCTGCATACTTGAACATACTTTAACATACATAACTTCATCATTTTGCGTAGAGGATGTTTCAAAGCGAGTGACCCGTAACATAAATGAGCCTGATCAGACTATACCACAGTACTGGGCTGACAGGGACGTATCCGCTGCCGCATACATAAGATCCCTGTTCATAATTTAACAGGCCAGTTGATCCACGTTCATAATTTAACGCTTCACAACCACGATCTAACCCGTTCATAATTTAACGGGCGGATTGGTCCCCGTTCATAATTTAACGCTTTCCAATCCTAACATAATTTGGTCACAAGACATTTAGCATACCTCAAAAACTAAAAAAAATGTTTTCTTGCACGTCAACATACTTACTTGGCGTTGAGGGATTCGTTGGACTTCGACTGGGGCCGTTGCTGCAACTTACTAACGTGAATTTCATACTTAACTTGCATTGCTTAGACATAGAAAACACATGCTTACTCTCAAGCTCAATCATACCTTAGGACCTTCTACGATTTGCCACGACACGCCCTTAATAATCCTTGCACTAACCCATAACATCAAACTTAAAATGAACTTACAAATATTTCCCAAAACAAGGGTACACGGACCCCGTGTTTGGGTCCGGGGGAGGGTCCGTGTACATACTGCCTAGAGTGTGTCATGAAACGGAAGGGGCACGGACCCCGTGCTCGGGTCCGGATGGGGGTCCGTGTAGACTCTGGAAGAAGACATTGAAAGGAAGCAAAGGCACGGACCCCGTGTCAGGGTCCGGGTGAGGGTCCGTGTAGGTACTGGAAAAAGACACTAAGTGAAACCCAAAGGCACGGACCCCGTGCCCTCATCCGTGCAAGGGTCCGTGCTGTCTCGCAAAATTGACACTGAAGGAATAACAAAGGCACGGACCCCGTGCCCGGGTCCGTGTTTGGATCCGTGTTCGCTCGTTGCTTCGAAACCTGCGAGAAAACTTATGCACCTGCCTAATCTCCCAATTGCACATCAATGGAACGAAATTTACCATCTTAGGACTCTTCTTAGAACACCATAACATTGCATCAAAACTTATACAAACACCTCACAATACGACGTCCACTATACTACACAACGCAACACCAATTATGCAATTAACCTCAATCCCTTTCCTACAACTTTAAACTCATTCAAACGCCTAACAACTTGCATTAAAATCTTAAAAATACTGCCAAACCTCAAAACTAGCATGCTTATACGCAGCAACGATCGCCCGTCAGTTTCCAACGAAGCCTGCAACACTGAAACTTCAAGAATTATCAAAATCATAACTTTTCTGAAACGCAGTTTGAGCAGTCCCACGAAAAATGCCATAACTCACTCAATATTTGTCCAAAAATTTCGAATCATATATCAAATCGAAGGTATCGAAAAGTTACACGTTTTTGCCGTTGAAAGTTTTCCCAAAATATGAACAGAAAAATCGCAGTTTTGACATGAACAGTAAAAAACGAGTTTTAGATCTAAAAATTTTCCTTCGAAATTGATCTGATTCATGATCCGCTCAAACTACTATCATCATACATAACTTTTACGCATAAAAATCGACACAACGCATAATATGACTTGATCGACACAGCAAGAACAGAGTACACGTGCCTTTTTGATGATAACGTTACCGAAAGACGACACCGAAGCGGAGATAGGAGCGAGGTTGATCCGGGACGAACGTGGCACCGTTACTCTTGAATAAAACTGACCGAAATCTTGCTGGAATTTGAAGGGAAGGGGGCGGCTACTCTAGGGGAATAAGAACCCTAATCTTTCTCTCAAAAAAATAATAAAACTTGAATGAATTGTTGTGTGTGTGTTTAGGCGTGTATTACTGTGTGTAAAAGTGTGTTTGTGTGTGTGAGGCGTGTGTTTTAATTAATTAAAAGACTAACTTTTGGTTTACTAAAATAATTGTCTACTAATTAAAACACTAACTCACACTCAACTTTTTAAATAAAACTCTATAATTAAAATATAACACACCATATTAGACTTTAAAAGTTCTAAAATCAAAAACTCACAAAATAATTAAATTTAGGATTCAAAAATGCTAACACTCACTAAATTATTTAAAATGCCCCCAAACTCAACTTAAAATAAAATATCATATCTAAAATTGCCAAAAATCGTCACCGGGTCTTTTCCTCAATCCCACCTCGAATGATCGCCTGAAACATGAGACTCGAAAGACATTTTAACGTGCATCACATAAACATAAATAATTTAAAACAATGCATTTAAATAAATCATGCATCGCCAAAACTCATTTAAAATTAATTTAAATGATTTAATAATTACATGAATACATGGGTTATACGTGTATTAAATTTGGGCACTACAATATATATATATATATATATATATATATATATATATATATATATATATATATGAATTCATCACGTGCAAGAGATGTTCGCATATAATTATATTACTAT
>NW_027331140.1:0-7188 GCF_022965805.1 Primulina eburnea
AAGTTTGCATACCATATGCTCACTTCCGATAGATGTGAAACCCTCAGGTTGAGACATGTAAATCTCCCTTAATATCCCCATTAAGGAAGGCTGTCTTACATCCATCTGCCATATCTCATAGTCATACCATGCAGCTATGGCTAGCAATATCCTAATGGACTTGAACATCGCAACTGGAGAAAAGGTTTCCTCATAGTCAACACCTTGCCTTTGAGTATACCCTTTTGCTACCAATCGCGCCTTGAAGGTCAATACCTTCCCATCCGCCCCAAGTTTCCTCTTGTAAATCCATTTACACCCTATGGGAACAGTTCCCTCAGGTGGATCCACAAGATTCCACACTTGGTTCGAATGCATGGAATTCATCTCAGATTCCATTGCTTCAAGCCACTTGGATGAATCATCCGATAACGCTTCCTTGAAGGTCCTTGGATCACATCCAAGATTAGGCTCATCATGGCCCTCTTCAAGAAGCAGACCATACCTCACAGGTGGTCTCGAGACTCTCTCGGTTCTTCTAGGAGCTTGTATCTCCTCACTTGCTCTGGGTGTGGGTTCTACAACTGTGGGTGCTCTCGAACCTCTTCGAGTTCTATCATCTCGCCTTTTCTATCTAATAGAAATTCCTTTTCCAAAAAGGTTGCGTTCCTAGAAACAAACACCTTTGTTTCTTGGGGATGATAGAAATAATATCCAATGGAATTTCTTGGATATCCCACAAAGTAGCATAAAATGGATCGACTATCCAATTTATCTCCCACTGTCTGCTTCACATAAGCAGGACACCCCCATATTCTAATAAGAATACTTGGGAGGCTTACCCATCCATATCTCATATGGAGTCTTGTCAACTGCCTTTGTATGGACATTGTTCAACAACAGTGCCGCTGTTTCAAGCGCATATCCCCAAAAGGATGGCGGCAACTCCGTGAACCCCATCATAGACCGAACCATGTCCATCAAAGTCCGGTTACGACGCTCCGAAACACCATTCAACTGCGGTGTAGCGGGCGGAGTCCACTGCGAGAGAATCCCATTCTCTCTAAGATACTCTTGGAACTCGGCACTCAAGTACTCACCACCTCGATCCGATCGAAGTGTCTTGATGCTTCGTCCCAATTGTTCTCTACTTCACTTCTGAATTCTTTGAACCTTTCAAAGGCTTCAGACTTGTATTTCATCAAATACACATACCCATACCTCGAATGGTCATCGGTAAAGGTGATGAAGTAGGCATGTCCATGCTTAGTGGTGATGCTAAGCGGACCGCACACATCGGTATGGATCAAATCCAATAACCCTTTGGCTCGCTCCGCATGGCCCTTAAAGGGAATTTTGGTCATCTTTCCTTTCAGACAGGATTCACAAGTCGTGAGAGCATTAATATCAGACATATCAAACATGCCAACTCCCACTAGCTTGTTCATCCTTCTTAGGGAAATATGACCTAATCGAGCATGCCATAGTGCCGAATTAAGAGTATCTTGTTTGCGCTTATTTGTTGTTGTTATCGTTGGACATTGTTAAGTGGAATATCTTTTAATTTTAAGGTGTAGAGATTGTTTTCAAGTTCACCCGTACCAACTAAACATTCATTCTTGTAAATATTGCAAACACCTTTGCCAAATAAACAAGAAAATCCATCAATATCAAGCATAGAATGGAAATAATGTTTTTAACAAGTCTGGTACATACAAACATCTCTCAAAAAGCTTAAAATCATTGTTCAATTAAATAAACATCTCCAAGGCCTTGGCAGCAACTCTTGCTCCATTGCCCATCCTCAAGAAGGTCTCACCCTCTCGGAGCCTCCTACTTCTTCCCATCACCTGCAAATCATTACAGAGATGTGAGCCACAGCCGGTATCCAATACCCAAGAAGTAGAGTTAATCGAGATATTACTTCAATATAGAACATACCTTTGGCAGAACCCTTCTGCGCAAGATATTCCCTGCAGTTACGCCTCCAATGTCCAGGCTTCTTGCAGTGGTGACAGATGTCAACAGTCTTCTCAGCCTTGGCTGGCGCGGCTGCCACAGGGACTCGAAGTCTGCCTCTTCAAGGGCTCGCTCTTCTTGGTACGCTGGAAAGAACGCTTCTTTCCCTTCCCAGGTGGACCGGTCTTCGTGCCAGATGAAGAGCCCACATAAAGAACCGCTTCTCCTTCTTGATCGTGGACTCAAAGGTCACAAGCATGTTCACCAACTCTTCAAGGCTGGGCTCAGCTTGTTCATATTGAAGTTCACGACAAAAGGATCGAAAGAGCTGGCAGTGACAACAGCAACACATCCGTGGTCAACTCCGATGGCAAGATCAAATCCATGCCTACGAGCTTGTCCACGAGCCCAATCAACTTTAGGCCATGCTCATGGACCGAAGTCCCATCTCGCATGCGTAAAGTGATGAGCTCCTTTACTGTGGCATGCCTCAAAGGCCGAGTCTGCTCTCCGAAGAGCTCCTTGAGGTGCATATGAATGTCAGCAGCATTCTTTGCATCCTCGAATCGCCTTTGCAGCTCATCGTTCATTGAAGCTGCATGTAACACTTCGCCTTCAAGTCATGGTCGCACCAATCCTTGTAGGTCTGCAGTTCCTCGGGACTGCAGTCAGTCGGAGCCTCATCAGGGGGCGACTCAGTAGTGTGTATGCGATTTCTCCGAGTTTAGGACAATCTTTAAATTTCTTAGCCAAGTGATATAGTTTGGTCCGGTTAGATGTGTTTTTCGAGAATGACCGAAAACGGGTTGCGAATTGATGACATGTCAAAGATTGTACTGAAAAGTAAAACAGATAAATGTTAATGACTATTTTAAAATATTTAATAAGATATAAAGTTTGGACTTTTACTTTATAAATAATCGCTCCCACTGTTTTGACATTTTCACTACCCTCTAGTGAAAACGGGAAACACTTTCCTCAGTAGGTACGTAAGGTCCAATTAGCGAATTGTGATCCCGAATAATATCGGCCATCACAACCTAAAAGGTAGTTTCCAATTGCATCGCCATGCAACCCTCTACGTATACTTTTGTCTCACGTTTGATTAGGACCCAATAATATGACGTCGTTCATCTTTACGTGTCAAGCCTAACCCATCGATATTGAACCTTAATGGACGGTCGCCATGAGTTCCCTCAATAATATGAGCCGAAATCATGGGAGTTCCACGTAGTTCACATCACCATGTCAATGGATGTCACAGCTTTCCGGCACCCAGGGCCCCCTCAATAATATGAGCCGAGCCCCGAGTACGGGTAGCGTTCATCATGCATCCATTGTCGATGGAAGACAAGGAAATTATAAACAAATTTATAATTCCCCTTTTCGGACTTGATATTAATTTTGAATCTTATTCAAAATGAGGGTTTTTAATTTTGAAAGGTCTCATCATTAATTTTATTTTAAAAGCTCGCCATGTTTGATCGTATGTTTGCCGGATTCATGCAACTTTGTTATTATAATAATAATAACGCACATACTCATTATTTATAACATATCATGCATATATTATAAATAGAAAACAGTACAAGGATGATCAATTGCCCCAAACTAATGGCCCGTGTGAGCCAAACACGGGCCTAGGTCCAATCCTAGGGTAAATGCACGGGATGCAATGCAACTAATTACATTAGCATCCATATTACATGTCTTCGATCTTCATAATCACCAAGGCCACCATCTTCCAATCTTGATCTTCCCTATTCTAATATTTACAATTAAATATCCATGGCACATAGGGATACATCTCATGGGGGTGGGAACGGGCCATAAACCAAGCCCACTTTATAAATTGATAATTATTACAATCATCAACACAAATATCCTAGCATACACCTAGCAAATTGGGCTTGGGCTTTTGATCATCCTTCATGCATAATATCACATATATCACACCATCAATTAATTATCACTATAATTAATTGATCCAATATTATTATCTTGATCCAATCACTAACCGCCACAATTATAAATTAAATTAACAAAGTATACAAACACCTTTGTCTACTTTCAAATTAATTTATTTATAATCGAATTTCTTGTAAATCACAATTTACTATAAATAATTAAAGTCCCTTCAATTATTTATTTTATGAGAAAATATATGCAACATTGTAAATTTAAACTTAAGGGCCCAAAACTCATTTTCACCAAAAATATTTGGCCCATTTAAATTTCACAAATTATGTTGGCCATCCAATGGCCCAACATCTCAAGGCCCATGACACTAAGATTATCCAAAACACTTTTGGAAACCCTAGCCGTCATCGCCGTCGCCGGAGCTCCGTCGCCGGATTCCGGCAACAAAAAAATTTTTTTTTTTTTTAAAAACCGAATTTCGGGCAGCCCCTGGCTGCCCTCTGCCCGAAATTTCGGGCAGCCCCGAAAATTTTTTTTTTTTTTTGTTTTCTTAAAATTTCGGCCTTCATTTTTGCACAAAAATTTCAAGCGGTTAGAAATCGATCTCAACATAATATAAAATATACACAAAAACCGTAACCTTAGCTCGGATACCACTTGAAAGCGGACCGGTTACGGAGGCCGGAAACGCAACGGAAGCGAAAAATTAAATTTTAGCACAAATTTCGGCCCCCTAGATTTTGGCAATATTTACAAAACAAACTAAAGCATAGGATGTTAGAAATTTTACCTATCAACTTCAAGAAGTTGATGATGGCTCCAACTTAGTTGAAGCAACTAAGCTCTTCTTGGCAAGATAAGTCTACAAGCCCTCCTTCCTTTCAAAATTAGGCCCACCACTTACAAGTAAATCCCCTCAAGTTTTGCACTAGAAAAACTTGAGGATTTTTCAAAGAGAATGATTTTTGCTCCAAGAAATGAAGAACAAAAGAAAGAAAATGAGAGAAAATCCTCAGATTTCGGCCAAGTGAGTGAATGGAGAGTGGAGATAGCCTTGGTGTAAAAGTTGTCTCTCAAAAGTTGCATGCTTTTGAATTTTTTTAAAAAGTAATCAACTCTTCACCTCCCAAGCATGCAAACCCTACATGTCTCACTTATTATATATGGTTTTTAACACATTAAAAACCATAGACTAAATTTTATTATCTCAAACACATTTGAGATTAATTAAATATTACTTGATTTTACTCAAGTCCCACTAGTTAAATAATTATTTAAATTGAGCTCTACAAGACTCAATATTATTTAATTAATTCAACACTTGAATTAATTTAATTATTTAGACTCTACTAGGTCCACTAGTGTTTAATTAATTCAACACTTGAATTAATTTAATTTAGTCCACAAAATGTTTATGAAAATCACAATTTTCAACTACATTATTTACTTGGCCAAATTTTAATCTTAGGAACACTTCCATAAATTAAAATTTATATTTCTCTCAGAAGTCATACTTCTATTTTCTTTACGCTTATAAACACATTTATAAGCCGTTCAACACATTGAACTATTTTACTTCTCTTCGGGATTTACAAGCAAGTACTTGTGTGGCCCTCAATGGTTCATTGATACAACTAGCCGTGGGTTCACATCTCAATGTGATTCGGACTAAACATGTCCTTATTCGAGCATACCCCAATTGCTCCATTCTTACTTATCAACTCCTTGATAGTAAGAACGTCAGAACTCAAGTCTGATAGTACCCAACCAATCACGTTAAACGCCTAGCAGCATCGCTTACGTGATTCCCTAGGTATCACATGATAGTGCCTGCAAGAACCATTCAATTATGGTTAGCGTACAGTACGGTCCCTTCAACTCATATATCCCGACCGATTCGACAACTATTGGTTATCGAGAGTTGTCAATGAATCGATACTATGTGTCATGTTGTGGTTGCATCGATGGTGTAATCTATGAAACCCCTTTCATAATTACCACCATACTCTGATCAGAGATTTCAACCCACACATACATGAAAACACATAGGATATCCATACCCGTAGGTAAGCGGTGAATCCCCGACTACAATGCATCGACTCCTATATGTTTCGCCGTAACACCCAACCTTGCCACCTAATGACCCCATAAGAGTCGGTAAACAAGTCAAAGTGAAACGCTAGCACATAGAGTCTCAATGTTGTCCCGGGTCATAAGGACTAATTTGTACAACCATAAACCAGGACTTTTCCACTCGATAAGTGAGAACCACTTGGAAAGTCCTTTATGAGGGTTGTTCAGTGCACTCTACAGGAGCACCTATCTGCATGCTCGGACATCACAATGTCCCCTACCAATGAAACATGGTACTCACATCGCAGATACTAGTCTCTAACTCGAGCGGCCTTTATCCTTCTTAGTGGCGGCTGAATCGACTAGGAACGGTTTAGAATATACAGTATTCCAAATATGAGTTTCATGATACTCATCATATGAGCATCTCATATTCTTTCTACTATTTGTATATTCAAGGACTTTATCTATGCAACTAGCATGGGTATAAAGATAAAGATGCGCCAAATTAATGAATTGAAATATTATTAAAATAAAGATCGTTTATACAAAGAGTTTCATTGTGAACAGTCGGCCAACACTTGGCTCGACGTGCACCTACTCTAACAGTATTGAGGTGTTCATGAGATCATGAGTTGTTGGGATTGATTATGATATTGTTGTAGTGAGATTGTATTATCGGTATCGAAGAAATACGTCGTTATGCCGTCGATTTATACCGAATGTGATTCTTGAGTTGTACAGATGGTTGAATTGTGTTTTGATATATTAGCACATTCATTATCCCATTTCAGATTAATCTTGACAGAGTTGACATTCCGACTTTGAGACTTCGACAGACGATTCAACAAGAAGGTATAATTCATGTGGTCACGGGATTGCACAACTCGATTCAGATTTGATACGAGTTTCCCTAAATCACATACTAGATTATTATTACATGATTATGTAATGCCTTGTTTATTGATTTATTCGAGTCCTGAGATAGAGATTGGCAGACTTGCCAAAACTAGAACGTTTCGGTGTAATCGTCGCATAGTAGTAGATTGCTCTATGTGTAGACCCTCGATACAGAGTTGACCGAAGTCTAGGAATAAGACGTACCGTTGCCAGTGGTTGGGTAGGTAAGAGACCGTCTTATTCACACCGGGATCCCTAGATTAGAAATGAGTCGAGTCAAGATTTGAATGTTGAATACAGATTTGTATTCTTCTACATGTTTAGATGTATATTCATGTTACTTGATTTATGTTAATG
>NW_027331141.1:0-78948 GCF_022965805.1 Primulina eburnea
CAAGAATTTAAATTCGCGACCAGAGAAACAACAGTCCTGGCAGGCATGCAACCTAACGACTCTCTAAAGAACAACTCCGCAATATTTGACGGCATAATGGTTTATGACAAGCAATTAAAATGTTGCCATTTAGAGAATCTATCAACAACAACAAAAATAGAATCCCTCCCCTTCTTAGTCCTAGGCAACCCCAAAATAAAGTCCATAGAAATGTCAATCCAAGTTCTTTTTAAGAATAGCACGCAAAGTGTTCCAAAGTTCTATTGACAACTTCAGTTTGTCCATACGTTTGAGGATGACAAGTAGTAGAAAACAACAATTTTGTGCCAAGTTTAGCCCATAAAGTCTTCCAAAAGTAACTCAAGAATTTAACATCGCGACCAGAAACAATAGTCCTAGGCATGCCATGCAACCTAACGACTTCTCTTAAGAACAAATCCGCAATGTTTGAAGCATCATCGGTTTTTATGACAAGCTATAAAATGTGCCATCTTAGAGAATCTATCCACAACAACAAAAAATAGAATCCCTCCCCTTCTTAGTCCTAGGCAACCCCAAAATAAAGTCCATAGAAATGTCAATCCAAGTTCTTTTAAGAATAGCACGCAAAAGTGTTCCCAAAGTTCTATTGACAACTTCAGTTTGTCCATCCGTTTGAGGATGACAAGTAGTAGAAAACAACAATTTTGTGCCAAGTTTAGCCCATAAAGTCTTCCAAAGTAACTCAAGAATTTAACATCGCGACCAGAAACAATAGTCCTAGGCATGCCATGCAACCTAACGACTTCTCTAAAGAACAAATCCGCAATGTTTGAAGCATCATCGGTTTTATGACAAGCTATAAAATGTGCCATCTTAGAGAATCTATCCACAACAACAAAAATAGAATCCCTCCCCTTCTTAGTCCTAGGCAACCCCAAAATAAAGTCCATAGAAATGTCAATCCAAGTTCTTTTTAAGAATAGCACGCAAAAGTGTTCCCAAAGTTCTATTGACAACTTCAGTTTGTCCATCCGTTTGAGGATGAACAAGTAGTAGAAAACAACAATTTTGTGCCAAGTTTAGCCCATAAAGTCTTCCAAAGTAACTCAAGAATTTAACATCGCGACCAGAAACAATAGTCCTAGGCATGCCATGCAACCTAACGACTTCTCTAAAGAACAAATCCGCAATGTTTGAAGCATCATCGGTTTTATGACAAGCTATAAAATGTGCCATCTTAGAGAATCTATCCACAACAACAAAAATAGAATCCCTCCCCTTCTTAGTCCTAGGCAACCCCAAAATAAAGTCCATAGAAATGTCAATCCAAGTTCTTTTTAAGAATAGCACGCAAAAGTGTTCCCAAAGTTCTATTGACAACTTCAGTTTGTCCATCCGTTTGAGGATGACAAGTAGTAGAAAACAACAATTTTGTGCCAAGTTTAGCCCATAAAGTTCTTCAGCAGTTTACAAAAGTAATCATCGCGATCAGAAATAATAGTCCTAGGCAATGCCATGCAACCTAACGGACTTCTCTAAAGAACATATCCGCAATGTTTGAAGCATCATCGGTTTTATGACAAGCTATAAAATGTGCCATCTTAGAGAATCTATCCACAACAACAAAAATAGAATCCCTCCCCTTCTTAGTCCTAGGCAACCCCAAAATAAAGTCCATAGAAATGTCAATCCAAGTTCTTTTTAAGAATAGCACGCAAAAGTGTTCCCAAAGTTCTATTGACAACTTCAGTTTGTCCATCCGTTTGAGGATGACAAGTAGTAGAAAACAACAATTTTGTGCCAAGTTTAGCCCATAAAGTCTTCCAAAAGTAACTCAAGAATTTAACATCGCGACCAGAAACAATAGTCCTAGGCATGCCATGCAACCTAACGACTTCTCTAAAGAACAAATCCGCAATGTTTGAAGCATCATCGGTTTTATGACAAGCTATAAAATGTGCCATCTTAGAGAATCTATCCACAACAACAAAAATAGAATCCCTCCCCTTCTTAGTCCTAGGCAACCCCAAAATAAAGTCCATAGAAATGTCAATCCAAGTTCTTTTTAAGAATAGCACGCAAAAGTGTTCCCAAAGTTCTATTGACAACTTAAGTTTGTCCATCCGTTTGAGGATGACAAGTAGTAGAAAACAACAATTTTGTGCCAAGTTTAGCCCATAAAGTCTTCCAAAAGTAACTCAAGAATTTAACATCGCGACCAGAAACAATAGTCCTAGGCATGCCATGCAACCTAACGACTTCTCTAAAGAACAAATCCGCAATGTTTGAAGCATCATCGGTTTTATGACAAGCTATAAAATGTGCCATCTTAGAGAATCTATCCACAACAACAAAAATAGAATCCCTCCCCTTCTTAGTCCTAGGCAACCCCAAAATAAAGTCCATAGAAATGTCAATCCAAGTTCTTTTTAAGAATAGCACGCAAAAGTGTTCCCAAAGTTCTATTGACAACTTCAGTTTGTCCATCCGTTTGAGGATGACAAGTAGTAGAAAACAACAATTTTGTGCCAAGTTTAGCCCATAAAGTCTTCCAAAAGTAACTCAAGAATTTAACATCGCGATCAGAAACAATAGTCCTAGGCATGCCATGCAACCTAACGACTTCTCTAAAGAACAAATCCGCAATGTTTGAAGCATCATCGGTTTTATGACAAGCTATAAAATGTGCCATCTTAGAGAATCTATCCACAACAACAAAAATAGAATCCCTCCCCTTCTTAGTCCTAGGCAACCCCAAAATAAAGTCCATAGAAATGTCAATCCAAGTTCTTTTTAAGAATAGCACGCAAAAGTGTTCCCAAAGTTCTATTGACAACTTCAGTTTGTCCATCCGTTTGAGGATGACAAGTAGTAGAAAACAACAATTTTGTGCCAAGTTTAGCCCATAAAGTCTTCCAAAAGTAACTCAAGAATTTAACATCGCGACCAGAAACAATAGTCCTAGGCATGCCATGCAACCTAACGACTTCTCTAAAGAACAAATCCGCAATGTTTGAAGCATCATCGGTTTTATGACAAGCTATAAAATGTGCCATCTTAGAGAATCTATCCACAACAACAAAAATAGAATCCCTCCCCTTCTTAGTCCTAGGCAACCCCAAAATAAAGTCCATAGAAATGTCAATCCAAGTTCTTTTTAAGAATAGCACGCAAAAGTGTTCCCAAAGTTCTATTGACAACTTCAGTTTGTCCATCCGTTTGAGGATGACAAGTAGTAGAAAACAACAATTTTGTGCCAAGTTTAGCCCATAAAGTCTTCCAAAAGTAACTCAAGAATTTAACATCGCGACCAGAAACAATAGTCCTAGGCATGCCATGCAACCTAACGACTTCTCTAAAGAACAAATCCGCAATGTTTGAAGCATCATCGGTTTTATGACAAGCTATAAAATGTGCCATCTTAGAGAATCTATCCACAACAACAAAAATAGAATCCCTCCCCTTCTTAGTCCTAGGCAACCCCAAAATAAAGTCCATAGAAATGTCAATCCAAGTTCTTTTTAAGAATAGCACGCAAAAGTGTTCCCAAAGTTCTATTGACAACTTCAGTTTGTCCATCCGTTTGAGGATGACAAGTAGTAGAAAACAACAATTTTGTGCCAAGTTTAGCCCATAAAGTCTTCCAAAAGTAACTCAAGAATTTAACATCGCGACCAGAAACAATAGTCCTAGGCATGCCATGCAACCTAACGACTTCTCTAAAGAACAAATCCGCAATGTTTGAAGCATCATCGGTTTTATGACAAGCTATAAAATGTGCCATCTTAGAGAATCTATCCACAACAACAAAAATAGAATCCCTCCCCTTCTTAGTCCTAGGCAACCCCAAAATAAAGTCCATAGAAATGTCAATCCAAGTTCTTTTTAAGAATAGCACGCAAAAGTGTTCCCAAAGTTCTATTGACAACTTCAGTTTGTCCATCCGTTTGAGGATGACAAGTAGTAGAAAACAACAATTTTGTGCCAAGTTTAGCCCATAAAGTCTTCCAAAAGTAACTCAAGAATTTAACATCGCGACCAGAAACAATAGTCCTAGGCATGCCATGCAACCTAACGACTTCTCTAAAGAACAAATCCGCAATGTTTGAAGCATCATCGGTTTTATGACAAGCTATAAAATGTGCCATCTTAGAGAATCTATCCACAACAACAAAAATAGAATCCCTCCCCTTCTTAGTCCTAGGCAACCCCAAAATAAAGTCCATAGAAATGTCAATCCAAGTTCTTTTTAAGAATAGCACGCAAAAGTGTTCCCAAAGTTCTATTGACAACTTCAGTTTGTCCATCCGTTTGAGGATGACAAGTAGTAGAAAACAACAATTTTGTGCCAAGTTTAGCCCATAAAGTCTTCCAAAAGTAACTCAAGAATTTAACATCGCGACCAGAAACAATAGTCCTAGGCATGCCATGCAACCTAACGACTTCTCTAAAGAACAAATCCGCAATGTTTGAAGCATCATCGGTTTTATGACAAGCTATAAAATGTGCCATCTTAGAGAATCTATCCACAACAACAAAAATAGAATCCCTCCCCTTCTTAGTCCTAGGCAACCCCAAAATAAAGTCCATAGAAATGTCAATCCAAGTTCTTTTTAAGAATAGCACGCAAAAGTGTTCCCAAAGTTCTATTGACAACTTCAGTTTGTCCATCCGTTTGAGGATGACAAGTAGTAGAAAACAACAATTTTGTGCCAAGTTTAGCCCATAAAGTCTTCCAAAAGTAACTCAAGAATTTAACATCGCGACCAGAAACAATAGTCCTAGGCATGCCATGCAACCTAACGACTTCTCTAAAGAACAAATCCGCAATGTTTGAAGCATCATCGGTTTTATGACAAGCTATAAAATGTGCCATCTTAGAGAATCTATCCACAACAACAAAAATAGAATCCCTCCCCTTCTTAGTCCTAGGCAACCCCAAAATAAAGTCCATAGAAATGTCAATCCAAGTTCTTTTTAAGAATAGCACGCAAAAGTGTTCCCAAAGTTCTATTGACAACTTCAGTTTGTCCATCCGTTTGAGGATGACAAGTAGTAGAAAACAACAATTTTGTGCCAAGTTTAGCCCATAAAGTCTTCCAAAAGTAACTCAAGAATTTAACATCGCGACCAGAAACAATAGTCCTAGGCATGCCATGCAACCTAACGACTTCTCTAAAGAACAAATCCGCAATGTTTGAAGCATCATCGGTTTTATGACAAGCTATAAAATGTGCCATCTTAGAGAATCTATCCACAACAACAAAAATAGAATCCCTCCCCTTCTTAGTCCTAGGCAACCCCAAAATAAAGTCCATAGAAATGTCAATCCAAGTTCTTTTTAAGAATAGCACGCAAAAGTGTTCCCAAAGTTCTATTGACAACTTCAGTTTGTCCATCCGTTTGAGGATGACAAGTAGTAGAAAACAACAATTTTGTGCCAAGTTTAGCCCATAAAGTCTTCCAAAAGTAACTCAAGAATTTAACATCGCGACCAGAAACAATAGTCCTAGGCATGCCATGCAACCTAACGACTTCTCTAAAGAACAAATCCGCAATGTTTGAAGCATCATCGGTTTTATGACAAGCTATAAAATGTGCCATCTTAGAGAATCTATCCACAACAACAAAAATAGAATCCCTCCCCTTCTTAGTCCTAGGCAACCCCAAAATAAAGTCCATAGAAATGTCAATCCAAGTTCTTTTTAAGAATAGCACGCAAAAGTGTTCCCAAAGTTCTATTGACAACTTCAGTTTGTCCATCCGTTTGAGGATGACAAGTAGTAGAAAACAACAATTTTGTGCCAAGTTTAGCCCATAAAGTCTTCCAAAAGTAACTCAAGAATTTAACATCGCGACCAGAAACAATAGTCCTAGGCATGCCATGCAACCTAACGACTTCTCTAAAGAACAAATCCGCAATGTTTGAAGCATCATCGGTTTTATGACAAGCTATAAAATGTGCCATCTTAGAGAATCTATCCACAACAACAAAAATAGAATCCCTCCCCTTCTTAGTCCTAGGCAACCCCAAAATAAAGTCCATAGAAATGTCAATCCAAGTTCTTTTTAAGAATAGCACGCAAAAGTGTTCCCAAAGTTCTATTGACAACTTCAGTTTGTCCATCCGTTTGAGGATGACAAGTAGTAGAAAACAACAATTTTGTGCCAAGTTTAGCCCATAAAGTCTTCCAAAAGTAACTCAAGAATTTAACATCGCGACCAGAAACAATAGTCCTAGGCATGCCATGCAACCTAACGACTTCTCTAAAGAACAAATCCGCAATGTTTGAAGCATCATCGGTTTTATGACAAGCTATAAAATGTGCCATCTTAGAGAATCTATCCACAACAACAAAAATAGAATCCCTCCCCTTCTTAGTCCTAGGCAACCCCAAAATAAAGTCCATAGAAATGTCAATCCAAGTTCTTTTTAAGAATAGCACGCAAAAGTGTTCCCAAAGTTCTATTGACAACTTCAGTTTGTCCATCCGTTTGAGGATGACAAGTAGTAGAAAACAACAATTTTGTGCCAAGTTTAGCCCATAAAGTCTTCCAAAAGTAACTCAAGAATTTAACATCGCGACCAGAAACAATAGTCCTAGGCATGCCATGCAACCTAACGACTTCTCTAAAGAACAAATCCGCAATGTTTGAAGCATCATCGGTTTTATGACAAGCTATAAAATGTGCCATCTTAGAGAATCTATCCACAACAACAAAAATAGAATCCCTCCCCTTCTTAGTCCTAGGCAACCCCAAAATAAAGTCCATAGAAATGTCAATCCAAGTTCTTTTTAAGAATAGCACGCAAAAGTGTTCCCAAAGTTCTATTGACAACTTCAGTTTGTCCATCCGTTTGAGGATGACAAGTAGTAGAAAACAACAATTTTGTGTCAAGTTTAGCCCATAAAGTCTTCCAAAAGTAACTCAAGAATTTAACATCGCGACCAGAAACAATAGTCCTAGGCATGCCATGCAACCTAACGACTTCTCTAAAGAACAAATCCGCAATGTTTGAAGCATCATCGGTTTTATGACAAGCTATAAAATGTGCCATCTTAGAGAATCTATCCACAACAACAAAAATAGAATCCCTCCCCTTCTTAGTCCTAGGCAACCCCAAAATAAAGTCCATAGAAATGTCAATCCAAGTTCTTTTTAAGAATAGCACGCAAAAGTGTTCCCAAAGTTCTATTGACAACTTCAGTTTGTCCATCCGTTTGAGGATGACAAGTAGTAGAAAACAACAATTTTGTGCCAAGTTTAGCCCATAAAGTCTTCCAAAAGTAACTCAAGAATTTAACATCGCGATCAGAAACAATAGTCCTAGGCATGCCATGCAACCTAACGACTTCTCTAAAGAACAAATCCGCAATGTTTGAAGCATCATCGGTTTTATGACAAGCTATAAAATGTGCCATCTTAGAGAATCTATCCACAACAAAAAAAATAGAATCCCTCCCCTTCTTAGTCCTAGGCAACCCCAAAATAAAGTCCATAGAAATGTCAATCCAAGTTCTTTTTAAGAATAGCACGCAAAAGTGTTCCCAAAGTTCTATTGACAACTTCAGTTTGTCCATCCGTTTGAGGATGACAAGTAGTAGAAAACAACAATTTTGTGCCAAGTTTAGCCCATAAAGTCTTCCTAAAAGTAACTCAAGAATTTAACATCGCGACCAGAAACAATAGTCCTAGGCACGCCATGCAACCTAACGACTTCTCTAAAGAACAAATCCGCAATGTTTGAAGCATCATCGGTTTTATGACAAGCTATAAAATGTGCCATCTTAGAGAATCTATCCACAACAACAAAAATAGAATCCCTCCCCTTCTTAGTCCTAGGCAACCACAAAATAAAGTGAAAGCGGACCGGTTACGGTGGCCGGAAACGCAACGGAAGCACAAAAATCGAATTTTATGAGGAAAATTTCGGCCACCCCATTTCTTTGTGCAACAAATACAAAAACACACATAATGACATTCATAGGGTGTTAGAAAATCGTTACCTATCAATCTCAAGAGATTGATGATGGCACCAACCAAGTTGTAAACAACTTGGCTCTTGAATGGCATGAAGAAATCTACAAGCTCCTCCTTTTCTTTGAGTTCTTTCCTTCAAAATCAAGCCCACCACTAACTAGGTAAATCCCTTCTTGTTTTGCACTAGAAAAACAAGAAGATTTATCAAAGAGAAGTATTTTATTCTTCAACAATTTGAAGAACAAAATGGAGAAAAATCTTGGGAGAGAATTGGAGGTGAGGTTTCGGCCATATGCATGTGTAATGGAGGAGGGAAGAGTTCTCTTGGGGTTGCAAAAAGTTGATCCAAAAAGTGGCATGCCATGCCAATATTTTATTCAAAAGTAATCTCCAACCCTTCACCTCCCATGCATGCATACAATATAGTTTTTAATCAAATTAAAAACTTTGGACTAAATTTAATTATCTCAAACATATTTGAGACTAATTAAACATTACTTGAATTTACCCAAGTCCCACTAGTTAAATAATTATTTTAATTGAGCTCTACTAGACTCAATATTATTTAATTAATCCAACACTTGAATTAATTTAATTATTTGGACTCTACTAGGCCCACTAGTGTTTAATTAATTCAACACCTGAATTAATTTAATTTAGTCCATAATAATGTTTATGAAAATCACAATTTTCAAAAACATTAGTCACTTGGCCAAATTTTAATTTAGGAACACTTCCATAAATCAAAATTTACATTTCTCTCATAGAAGTCATACTTCTATTTTTCTTTACACTTATAAACTCATTTATAAGTCGTTCAACACATTGAACTATTTTCTCCTTTATAGAAGTCATACTTCTAATTTTCCTTACGCTTATAAACTCCTTTATAAGCCGTTCAACACATTGAACTATTTTTACTTCTCATCGGGATCTACAAAGCTAGTACTTGTGTGGCCCTCAATGGTTCATTGATACAACTAGCCGTGGGTTCACATCTCCATGTGATTCGGACTAAACATGTCCTTATTCGAGCATACCCCAATTGCTCCATTCTTACTTATCAACTCCTTGATAGTAAGAACGTCAGAACTCAAGTCTGATAGTACCCAACCAATCACGTTAAACGCCTAGCAGCATCGCTTACGTGATTCCCTAGGTATCACATGATAGTGCCTGCAAGAACCATTCAATTATGGTTAGCGTACAGTACGGTCCCTTCAACTCATATATCCCGATCGATTCGACAACCATTGGTTTATCGAGAGTTGTCAATGAATCGATACTATGTGTCATGTCGTAGTTGCATCGATGGTGTAATCTATGAAACACCTTTCATAATTACAACCATACTCTGGCCAGAGATTTCGATCTACATACACATGATAACACATAGGATATCCATACCCGAAGGTAAGCGGTGAATCCCCGACTACAATGCATCGACTCCTATGTGTTTCGACAGAACACCCAACCTTGCCACCTGATGACCCCATGAGAGTCGGTAAACAAGTCAAAGTGTAATTCTAGCACATAGAGTCTCAATGTTGTCCCGGGTCATAAGGACTAATTCTGTACAACCATAAACCAGGACTTTTCCACTCGATAAGTGAGAACCACTTGGAAAGTCCTTTTATGGAGGGTTGTTCAGTGCACTCTACAAGGAGCACCTATCTGCATGTTCGGACATCACAATGTCCCCTACCAATGAAACATGGTACTCACATCGCAGATACTAGTCTCTAACTCGAGCGGCCTATATCCTTCTTAGTGGCGGCTGAATCGACTAGGAACCGTTTAGAATATACAGTATTACAAATATGAGTTTCATGATACTCATCATATGAGCATCTCATATTCTTTCTACTATTTGTATATTCAAGGGCTTTATCTATGCAGCTAGCATGGGTATACAGATAAAGATTTGCCAAAATAATAATTTCAAATATTATTAAAATAAAGATTGCTTATTCATAGAGTTTCATTGTGAACACTCGGCCAACACTTGGCTCGACGGGCACCTACTCTAACAATCTCCCACTTGCACTAGAGCCAACTACCCATATGCTTAAAACCCATTGATTCGCGATGCTTGTCGAATAATGGTCCAGGTAAAGGCTTAGCTAGTGGATCAACAACATTATCTGCGGAGCCGACTGTGTCAAAAGACACTACTCTTCTTTCCACAATCTCTCCGAGGATGTGGTACTTTCTCAATACTAGTTTGGATTTCTGATGAGACCTAGGCTCCTTTGCTTGAGCTATAGCTCCCGTGTTGTCACACAACACCGGGATAGGAGCAACTCCATTAGGAATGACGCCCAACTCTTGGACGAAATTCCTTATCCAAACAGCCTCCCTTGCTGCATCTGATGCAGCAATGTATTCGGCCTCTGTGCTGGAATCCGTAATATTGTCTTGCTTGGAACTCTTCCAAGAGACTGCAGCACCATTGAGCATGAATACAAAACCAGAGGTTGACTTCGAGTCATCGATATCGCTTTGGAAGCTAGAGTCGGTATAGCCTTCCAATTTTAGTTCTCCACCCCATAGACCAAGAACACTTTATTGGTCCTTCTCAACTACTTGAGGATGTCTTTCACAGCTTTCAGGTGTGGAAGACCAGGGTTCGAATGATATCATTTCACTACATATAGTGCAAACGCCACGTCAGGACGTGTAGATATCATCCCATACATGATATTACCAATTTCCGAAGCATACGGAATGCGTGTCATCGCCACTATCTCTGCATCTGTCTTGGGAGACAGACTTGGATAGGGACACGCCATGACACACTGGTAGATGTCCTCTCATGGACTCATCCATCGAGAACTGCTTCACGATGGTATCAATGTATGTGGACTGGGTGAGACCAAGCCATCTTTTCGATCTATCTCAATAGATCTGTATCCCAATACAAAAGATGCTTCACCCAAGTCCTGCATCGAGAACTTACTCGCTAACCTTATCTTAGTTGATTGCAACATTCCTACATCATTCCCAATGAGTAGAATGTCATCAACATAAAGCACCAGGAATGTCACAACACTCCCACTGACCTTCTTATACACATAGGGTTCCTCAGGATTCTTAGTAAATCAAACTATTTGATTGTACTGTCGAATCTGAGGTTCCAACTCCTAGATGCCTGCTTTAGATCATAAATAGATCTCTGAAGTTTACATACCATATGCTCACTTCCGATAGATGTAAACCCTTCAGGTTTAGACATGTAAATAACTTTCTTAAAATCCCCATTTAAGAAAGTTTGTCTTGACATCCATCTGCCATATCTCATAGTCATACCTATGCAGCTATGGCTAATCAAAATCCTTATGGACTTGAACATTGCGACTGGGAAAAGGTTTCCTCAAAGTCAACTCCTTGTCTTTGAGTACATCCTTTTGCCACCAATCGCGCCTTGAAGGTCAACACCTTCCCATCCTCCCCAAGTCCCTGTAGGAACAGTTCCCACAGGTGGATCCACAAGATCCTACACTTGGTTCGAATGCATGGAATTCAATCTCAGATTCCATTTCTTCAAGTCACTTGGATGAATTGGCATCAGATAACGCTTCCTTGAAGGTCCATGGATCACATCCATGGTTAGGCTCATCATGGCCTTCTTCAAGAAGCTGACCATACCTCATAGGTGGTCTCGAGACTTTCTCGTATCTGCTAGGAGCTTGTATCTCCTCTCTTGGCTCATCGGGTGTGGGTTCTATAATTGTGGGTTTCTCTCGAACCTCTTCGAGTTCTATCATCTGCCTTTTTCTATCCAATAGAAAATCCTTTCCAAAAAGGTTGCATTCCTAGAAACAAACACTTTTGTTTCTTGGGGATGATAGAAATGATATCCAACTTAATTCCTTGGATATCCCACAAAGTAACATAAAATGGATCAACAATCCAATTTATCTCCCACTACCTGCCTTCACATAAGCAGGGCTCCCCATATTCTAAGATAAGAATATTTGGGAGGCTTACCCATCCATATCTCATATGGTATCTGCCTTTGAATGGACATTTAGTAGAATATCTTTTACTTTTAAGTTATAGAGATCGTTTTCAAGTTCTCAAGTACCAATTAAACATTCATTCTTGTAAATGTTGCAAACACCTTTGCTAAATAAACAAGAATATCCATTTTTATCACAATAGAAATGGAAACAATGTTTTACATCAAACAGGTACAAACAAAACATCTCTTAAAATTAACTTAAAGTCATTGTTCAACAATAAGTAAACATCCTTAATAGCCTTGGCAGCAACTCTTGCTCCATTGCCCATCCTCAAGAAGGTCACACCTTCCTTAAGCTTCCTACTTCTTCCCATCACCTGTAACCCATTACAGAGATGTGAGTCACAACCGGTATCTAATACCCAAGAAGTAGAGTTAATTAAAATGTTTACTTAAATTTAGAACATACCGTTTCCAGAACACTTCTGGGCAAGATATTCTTTGCAATTACGCCTCCAATGTCCAGGCTTCTTGCAGTGATGACATACATCATTAGTCTTGTCAGCCTTAACTGGTCTGGCTGCCTCAACAGGGTTCGGAGATTGCCTCAACAAGGGCACGTTCTTCTCGGGACGTTGGAAAGAACTCTTCTTTCCCTTCCCATGTGGATCAATCTTCGTACCAGATGAAGAACCCACATAAAGAACCAACTTCTCTTTCTTGATGGTGGATTCAAACGTAACAAGCATGTTCACCAACTCCTCAAGGGTCGGTTCCATCTTGTTCATGTTGAAGTTCACCACAAAAGGATCAAATGAGCTAGGCAGCGATAACAGCAACATGTCGGTGGTCAACTCCGAAGGCAGGATCAGATCCATGCCAACGAGCTTGTCCACGAGCCCGATCACCTTTAGGCCATGCTCATGGACCGAGGTCCCCTCTCGCATGCGCAAAGTGATCAGCTCCTTGACGGTAGCATGCCTAAGAGGACGCGTTTGCTCTCCAAAGAGCTCTTTGAGATGCAAATGAATGTCAGCAGCACTCTTTGCACCCTCAAAACGCCTCTGTAGCTCATCGTTCATAGAAGTCAGCATATAACACCTGGCTATCAAGTCATGGTCACACCATTCCTTGTAAGCCTGCAATTCCTCAGGATTGCAGTCAGTCGGAGCCTCAACAGGGGGCGACTGAGTTAGTGTATATGTTACCCTTTCTGAATTTAAGACTATTTTCAAATTTCTTAGCCAAGTGAGGTAATTAGGTCCAGTTAATATGTGTTTGTCGAGTATTATAGATATCGAATTGCGCATCGAAGACATTGTCGATTTGTACTGAAAAGTAAAAACAGATAAATGTTGATGACTATTTTAAATATTTGGTAAGATATAAAGTATGGACTTTAACTTTATAAATATTTACTCCCACTGTTTTGACATCTTTCACTACCCTCTAGTGAAAACGGGAAACTCCTTTCCTCAGTAGGTACGTAAGGTCCAATTAGCGAATTGTGATCCCGAATAATATCAGCCAATCACAATTCCTAAAAGGTAGTTTCCAATTGCATCACAATGCAACCCTTAACGTAAACTTTTGTCTCACGTTTGATTAGGACCCAATAATATGACGTCGTTCATCTTCACGTGTCAAGCCTTACCCATCGATGTTGAACCTTAATGGACGGTCGCCATGAGTTCCCTCAATAATATGAGCCGAAATCATGGGAGTTCCACGTAGTTCACATCACCATGTCAATGGATGTCACAGCTTTCCGGCACCCAGGGCCCCCCCAATAATATGAGCCGAGCCCCGAGTACGGGTAGCGTTCATCATGCACCCATTGTCGATGGAAGACAAGGAAATTATAAACAAATTTATAATTCCCCTTTTCGGGCTTGATATTAATTTTGAATCTTATTCAAAATGAGGGTTTTTAATTTTGAAAGGTCTCATCATTAATTTTATTTTAAAAGCTCGCCATGTTTGATCGTATGTTTGCCGGATTCATGCAACTTTGTTATTATCATAATAATAACGCACATACTCATTATTTATAACATATCATGCATATATTATAAACAGTAAACAAGACAAGGATGATCAATCGCCCCAATACTAATGGCCCGTGTGAGCTAAACACGGGCCTAGGTCCAATCCTAGGGAAATGCACGGGATGCAAATGCAACTATTACATTAGCTTCCAATATTTACATGTCTTCGATCTTCATAATCATCATGGCCACCATCTTCCAATCTTGATCATCCACTATACTAATATTTACAAATAAATATCCATGGCAAATAGGGATACATCTCATGGGGTGGGAACGGGCCATAAACCAAGCCCACTTTAAATTTGATAATTATTACAATCATTCAACACAAAATATCCTAGCATACACCTAGCAAATTGGGCTTGGGCTTTTGATCATCCTTCATGCATAATATCACATATCATACACCATCAATTAATTATCACAATAATTAATTGATCCAATATTATATATCTTGATCCAATCACTAACCGCCACGATTATAAACTAAATTAACAAAGTATACAAACACCTTTGTCTACTTTCAAATTAATTTATTTATAACCGAATTTCTTGTAAATCACCATTTACTATAAATAATTAAAGTTCAACTTAAATTATTTATTTCATGAGAAAAATTTGCAACTTTTGTAATTTTAAACTTAAGGGCCGAAAAACTTATTTTTCACCAAAAACATTTTGGCCCATTTAAAATCACAAACATGTTAGCCATCCAATGGCCCAACAACTCAAGGCCCATGACACTTTGATATTCAAAACACATTTTGAAACCCTAGTCGTCATCGCCGTCGCCGGAGCTCCGTCGCCGGATTCCGGCCAACTTACCAAAAAATTTTTTTTTTTTTTATTTAAAATGATGGGGCTGTTCGGGCAGCCCCTCGGGCTGCCCTAGCTGCCCGAAACAGGCAGCCCCTTGGGCTGCCCGAGCTGCCCGACACGGGCAGCAACTTGCTGCCCGAATTTTCCCCAAAAACGGCCCTCGATTTGTTGCAAAAACACACTCATGCGGTTAGAAATCGATCTCAACATAATATATATTGTATTTGCTACACAAAAACGTAACCATAGCTCGGATACCACTTGAAAGCGGACCGGTTACGGTGGCCGGAAACGCAACGGAAGCACAAAAATCGAATTTTATGAGGAAAATTTCGGCCACCCCATTTCTTTGTGCAACAAATACAAAAACACACATAATGACATTCATAGGGTGTTAGAAAATCGTTACCTATCAATCTCAAGAGATTGATGATGGCACCAACCAAGTTGTAAACAACTTGGCTCTTGAATGGCATGAAGAAATCTACAAGCTCCTCCTTTTCTTTGAGTTCTTTCCTTCAAAATCAAGCCCACCACTAACTAGGTAAATCCCTTCTTGTTTTGCACTAGAAAAACAAGAAGATTTATCAAAGAGAAGTATTTATTCTTCAACAATTTGAAGAACAAAATGGAGAAAAATCTTGGGAGAGAATTGGAGGTGAGGTTTCGGCCATATGCATGTGTAATGGAGGAGGGAAGAGTTCTCTTGGGGTTGCAAAAAGTTGATCCAAAAAGTGGCATGCCATGCCAATATTTTATTCAAAAGTAATCTCCAACCCTTCACCTCCCATGCATGCATACAATATAGTTTTTAATCAAATTAAAAACTTTGGACTAAATTTAATTATCTCAAACATATTTGAGACTAATTAAACATTACTTGAATTTACCCAAGTCCCACTAGTTAAATAATTATTTTAATTGAGCTCTACTAGACTCAATATTATTTAATTAATCCAACACTTGAATTAATTTAATTATTTGGACTCTACTAGGCCCACTAGTGTTTAATTAATTCAACACTTGAATTAATTTAATTTAGTCCATAATATTGTTTATGAAAATCACAATTTTCAAAAACATTAGTCACTTGGCCAAATTTTAATTTAGGAACACTTCCATAAATTAAAATTTACATTTCTCTCATAGAAGTCATACTTCTATTTTTCTTTACACTTATAAACACATTTATAAGCCGTTCAACACTTTGAACTATTTTCTCCTTTATAGAAGTCATACTTCTAATTTTCCTTACGCTTATAAACTCCTTTATAAGCCGTTCAATACATTGAACTATTTTTACTTCTCATCGGGATTTACAAAGCTAGTACTTGTGTGGCCCTCAATGGTTCATTGATACAACTAGCCGTGGGTTCACATCTCCATGTGATTCGGACTAAACATGTCCTTATTCGAGCATACCCCAATTGCTCCATTCTTACTTATCAACTCCTTGATAGTAAGAACGTCAGAACTCAAGTCTGATAGTACCCAACCAATCACGTTAAACGCCTAGCAGCATCGCTTACGTGATTCCCCTAGGTATCACATGATAGTGCCTGCAAGAACCATTCAATTATGGTTAGCGTACAGTACGGTCCCTTCAACTCATATATCCCGATCGATTCGACAACCATTGGTTTATCGAGAGTTGTCAATGAATCGATACTATGTGTCATGTCGTAGTTGCATCGATGGTGTAATCTATGAAACACCTTTCATAATTACAACCATACTCTGGCCAGAGATTTCGATCTACATACACATGATAACACATAGGATATCCATACCCGAAGGTAAGCGGTGAATCCCCGACTACAATGCATCGACTCCTATGTGTTTCGACAGAACACCCAACCTTGCCACCTGATGACCCCATGAGAGTCGGTAAACAAGTCAAAGTGTAATTCTAGCACATAGAGTCTCAATGTTGTCCCGGGTCATAAGGACTAATTCTGTACAACCATAACCAGGACTTTCCACTCGATAAGTGAGAACCACTTGGAAAGTCCTTTTATGGAGGGTTGTTCAGTGCACTCTACAAGGAGCACCTATCTGCATGTTCGGACATCACAATGTCCCCTACCAATGAAACATGGTACTCACATCGCAGATACTAGTCTCTAACTTAGGACCGTTCAGAATCACCTACAATCAAAAATAAGCAGCAATAACTATTAATTATAATCTAACAGCAAATAGGGCCAACAATAGTTATACACATCGAAATCGAAGTCTAGACTACTCAAATGAATATAAAGTAAACCAATCGAATCAAATGAAAACACTGAAACTAAACCAACCAGCTACTCAGTCCTCCTTGTCCTCCTGAGCCATCCAACCTGAGGCTACGTGGCAAGGGTGTCCAAGAATAAACAAAAGGACTGAGCGATAAGAACGCCCAGTACTAAAGTATGAGTATACAAACCTATATGAAATGCACATGCTATGATATGATACCAGGGTAGTCAAGAAACAGGAATCACAAAGGATCTCAAAATGCTCAGTCTAGAGGCGCCAAGTGGATAGTGCCGCGCGGTCCAACCTCTGGGTCACTGCATCCACTACAAGACAGACGTGGACCTAAAATGTCCCGGACCACCGAAGCCCTCCCGACCCGTCGGCCACTGTGTACTCTCGGTGTCCATGCGTCCACAAGACAGGGCTGAGCGGCCCCAAGATATAGCTTATCTCGAAAGAGATACAGCTCAACAGTAAAGGCTATCTCGAAGGAGATACGGCTCAACATGATATGCAATATGCATCATAACTCGTGACATAATAGCATGCATCATATGACATATAACAATGCAGCAAATACTCATGCAACACATATATGAATGTATACTCAACCAGGATATCTCGGATAGTACTTTCGTACCTCTATCACAGCAAGCCTAGCCTTAAGCAACACCGCTAATCAGGTCTAGCACAAGCCTACGCATCAAAAGCATACTCAATCAATACTACCATGCTCGACTAGCAAAACCAGTACTCCCTAGTACTACCAAAGGTTTAGGGTTTACCTTCGTCCGTCGACAGCCCTTTGATGTCGATTGCCTTGAAACCCAGGCGCCGCTACGCTACTACTCCTGGCAGCTCTTGGCTATCGCTCGACCAACAACTAACCCTAGAAACCTTCCAAATCCTCTCAACTATGAGGCAAAATCATGAATTGGCAAGTCACAAATGAGAAATCCGAGCACTATTTATAGGCCATGTTCGGATCCTCCGGACAACACTCCGGAACGTCCGAACGCTACGTGTCCATTGGCTCTTGACAGCTCATGATCGGATCCTCCGATCATACACTTCGGACCGTCCGAACATGCATGGAAAATGACGTGTCGATCAACACTTGACACCTATGATCGGATTCACCGAACTACACTTCGGATCGTCCGAACTCTTCGGTGCTTCCGAACCCTCTTCGGTCCGTCCGATCATGACCATAGCCAAAATTACACCTTAAACCTTCTTAATCACCATTACTCCGTTAATTACCCAATTTGGAATTCGGGCTACTACACTAACTCAAGCGGCCTATATCCTTCTTAGAGGCGGCTGAATCGACTAGGAACCGTTTAGAATATACAGTATTACAAATATGAGTTTCATGATACTCATCATATGAGCATCTCATATTCTTTCTACTATTTGTATATTCAAGGGCTTTATCTATGCAGCTAGCATGGGTATACAGATAAAGATTTGCCAAAATAATAATTTCAAATATTATTAAAATAAAGATTGCTTATTCATAGAGTTTCATTGTGAACACTCGGCCAACACTTGGCTCGACGGGCACCTACTCTAACATAAAGTCCATAGAAATGTCAATCCAAGTTCTTTTTAAGAATAGCACGCAAAAGTGTTCCCAAAGTTCTATTGACAACTTCAGTTTGTCCATCCGTTTGAGGATAACAAGTAGTAGAAAACAACAATTTTTTGCCAAGTTTAGCCCATAAAGTCTTCCAATAGTAACTAAAGAATTTAACATCGCGACCAGAAACAATAGTCCTAGGCATGCCATGCAACCTAACGACTTCTCTAAAGAACAAATCTGCAATGTTTGAAGCATCATCGGTTTTATGAAAAGCTATAAAATGTGCCATCTTAGAGAATCTATCCACAACAACAAAAATAGAATCCCTCCCCTTCTTCGTCTTAGGCAACCCCACAATAAAGTCCATAGAAATGTCAATCCAAGTTCTTTTTAATAATAGCACGCAAAAGTGTTCCTAAAGTTCTATTGACAACTTCAGTTTGTCCATCCGTTTGAGGATGACAAGTAGCAGAAAACAACAATTTTGTGCCAAGTTTAGCCCATAAAGTCTTCCAAAAGTAACTAAAGAATTTAACATCGCGACCAGAAACAATAGTCCTAGGCATGCCATACAACCTAACGACTTCTCTAAAGAACAAATCCGCAATGTTTGAAGCATCATCGGTTTTATGACAAACTATAAAATGTGCCATCTTAGAGAATCTATCCACAACAACAAAAATAGAATCCCTCCCCTTCTTAGTCCTAGGCGACCCCAAAATAAAGTCCATAGAAATTTCAATCCATGTTCTGTTTAAGAATAGCACGCAAAAGTGTTCCCAAAGTTTTATTGACAACTTAAGTTTGTCCATCCGTTTGAGGATGACAAGTAGTAGAAAACAACAATTTTGTGACAAGTTTAGCCCATAAAGTCTTCCAAAAGTAACTCAAGAATTTAACATCGCGATCCGAAACAATAGTCCTAGGCACGCCATGCAACCTAACGACTTCTCTAAAGAACAAATCTGCAATGTTTGAAGGATCATCGGTTTTATGACAAGCTATAAAATGTGCCATCTTAGAGAATCTATCCACAACAACAAAAATAGAATCCCTCCCCTTCTTAGTCCTAGGCAACCCCAAAATAAAGTCCATAGAAATGTCAATCTAAGTTCTTTTTAAGAATAGCACGCAAAAGTGTTCCCAAAGTTCTATTGACAACTTCAGTTTGTCCATCCGTTTGAGGATGACAAGTAGCAGAAAACAACAATTTTGTGCCAAGTTTAGCCCATAAAGTCTTCCAAAAGTAACTCAAGAATTTAACATCGCGATCAGAAATAATAGTCCTAGGCACGCCATGCAACCTAACGACTTCTCTAAAGAACATATCCGCAATGTTTGAAGCATCATCGGTTTTATGACAAGCTATGAAATGTGCCATCTTAGAGAATCTATCCACAACAACAAAAATAGAATCCCTCCCCTTCTTAGTCCTAGGCAACCCCAAAATAAAGTCCATAGAAATGTCAATCCAAGTTCTTTTTAAGAATAGCACGCAAAAGTGTTCCCAAAGTTCTATTGACAACTTCAGTTTGTCCATCCGTTTGAGGATGACAAGTAGTAGAAAACAACAATTTTGTGCCAAGTTTAGCCCATAAAGTCTTCCAAAAGTAACTCAAGAATTTACATCGCGATCAGAAACAATAGTCCTAGGCACGCCATGCAACCTAACGACTTTTCTAAAGAACATATCCGCAATGTTTGAAGCATCATCGGTTTTATGACAAGCTATAAAATGTGCCATCTTAGAGAATCTATCGACAACAACAAAAATAGAATTCCTCCCCTTCTTAGTCCTGGGCAACCCCAAAATAAAGTCCATAGAAATGTCAATCCAAGTTCTTTTTAAGAATAGCACGCAAAAGTGTTCCCAAAGTTCTATTGACAACTTAAGTTTGTCCATCCGTTTGAGGATGACAAGTAGTAGAAAACAACAATTTTGTGCCAAGTTTAGCCCATAAATTCTTCCAAAAGTAACTCAAGAATTTAACATCGCGACCAGAAACAATAGTCCTAGGCACTGCCATGCAACCTAACGACTTCTCTAAAGAACAAATCCGCAATGTTTGAAGTATCATCGGTTTTATGACAAGCTATAAAATGTGCCATCTTAGAGAATCTATCCACAGCAAAAAAAATAGAATCCCTCCCCTTCTTAGTCCTAGGCAACCCCAAAATAAAGTCCATAGAAATGTCAATCAAAGTTCTTTTTAAGAATAGCATCGCAAAAGTGTTCCCAGAGTTCTATTGACAACTTCAGTTTGTCCATCCGTTTGAGGATGACAAGTAGTAGAAAACAACAATTTTGTGCCAAGTTTAGCCCATAAAGTCTTCCAAAAGTAACTAAAGAATTTAACATCGCGACCAGAAACAATAGTCCTAGGCATGCCATACAACCTAACGACTTCTCTAAAGAACAAATCCGCAATGTTTGAAGCATCATCGGTTTTATGACAAACTATAAAATGTGCCATCTTAGAGAATCTATCCACAACAACAAAAATAGAATCCCTCCCCTTCTTAGTCCTAGGCGACCCCAAAATAAAGTCCATAGAAATGTCAATCCATGTTCTTTTTAAGAATAGCACGCAAAAGTGTTCCCAAAGTTTATTGACAACTTCAGTTTGTCCATCCGTTTGAGGATGACAAGTAGTAGAAAACAACAATTTTGTGACAAGTTTAGCCCATAAAGTCTTCCAAAAGTAACTCAAGAATTTAACATCGCGATCCAGAAACAATAGTCCTAGGCACGCCATGCAACCTAACGACTTCTCTAAAGAACAAATCCGCAATGTTTGAAGCATCATCGGTTTTATGACAAGCTATAAAATGTGCCATCTTAGAGAATCTATCCACAACAACAAAAATAGAATCCCTCCCCTTCTTAGTCCTAGGCAACCCCAAAATAAAGTCCATAGAAATGTCAATCTAAGTTCTTTTTAAGAATAGCACGCAAAAGTGTTCCCAAAGTTCTATTGACAACTTCAGTTTGTCCATCCGTTTGAGGATGACAAGTAGTAGAAAACAACAATTTTGTGCCAAGTTTAGCCCATAAAGTCTTCCAATAGTAACTAAAGAATTTAACATCGCGACCAGAAACAATAGTCCTAGGCATGCCATGCAACCTAACGACTTCTCTAAAGAACAAATCCGCAATGTTTGAAGCATCATCGGTTTTATGACAAGCTATAAAATGTGTCATCTTAGAGAATCTATCCACAACAACAAAAATAGAATCCCTCCCCTTCTTAGTCCTAGGCAACCCCAAAATAAAGTCCATAGAAATGTCAATCCAAGTTCTTTTTAAGAATAGCACGCAAAAGTGTTCCCAAAGTTTTATTGACAACTTCAGTTTGTCCATCCGTTTTAGGATGACAAGTAGTAGAAAACAACAATTTTGTGTCAAGTTTAGCCCATAAAGTCTTCCAAAAGTAACTCAAGAATTTAACATCGCGACCAGAAACAACAGTCCTAGGCACTGCCATGCAACCTAACGACTTCTCTAAAGAACATATCCGCAATGTTTGAAGCATCATCGGTTTTATGACAAGCTATAAAATGTGCCATCTTAGAGAATCTATCCACAACAACAAAAATAGAATCCCTCCCCTTCTTAGTCCTAGGCAACCCCAAAATAAAGTCCATAGAAATGTCAATCCAAGTTCTTTTTAAGAATAGCACGCAAAAGTGTTCCCAAAGTTCTATTGACAACTTCAGTTTGTCCATCCGTTTGAGGATAACAAGTAAGTAGAAAACAACAATTTTTTGCCAAGTTTAGCCCATAAAGTCTTCCAATAGTAACTAAAGAATTTAACATCGCGACCAGAAACAATAGTCCTAGGCATGCCATGCAACCTAACGACTTCTCTAAAGAACAAATCTGCAATGTTTGAAGCATCATCGGTTTTATGACAAGCTATAAAATGTGCCATCTTAGAGAATCTATCCACAACAACAAAAATAGAATCCCTCCCTTCTTAGTCCTAGGCAACCCCAAAATAAAGTCCATAGAAATGTCAATCCAAGTTCTTTTTAAGAATAGCACGCAAAAGTGTTCCCAAAGTTTTATTGACAACTTCAGTTTGTCCATCCGTTTGAGGATGACAAGTAGTAGAAAACAACAATTTTGTGCCAAGTTTAGCCCATAAAGTCTTCCAAAAGTAACTCAAGAATTTAACATCGCGATCAGAAATAATAGTCCTAGGCACGCCATGCAACCTAACGACTTCTCTAAAGAACATATCCGCAATGTTTGAAGCATCATCGGTTTTATGACAAGCTATGAAATGTGCCATCTTAGAGAATCTATCCACAACAACAAAAATAGAATCCCTCCCCTTCTTAGTCCTAGGCAACCCCAAAATAAAGTCCATAGAAATGTCAATCCAAGTTCTTTTTAAGAATAGCACGCAAAAGTGTTCCCAAAGTTCTATTGACAACTTCAGTTTGTCCATCCGTTTGAGGATGACAAGTAGTAGAAAACAACAATTTTGTGCCAAGTTTAGCCCATAAAGTCTTCCAAAAGTAACTCAAGAATTTAACATCGCGATCAGAAACAATAGTCCTAGGCACGCCATGCAACCTAACGACTTTTCTAAAGAACATATCCGCAATGTTTGAAGCATCATCGGTTTTATGACAAGCTATAAAATGTGCCATCTTAGAGAATCTATCCACAACAACAAAAATAGAATCCCTCCCCTTCTTAGTCCTAGGCAACCCCAAAATAAAGTCCATAGAAATGACAATCCAAGTTCTTTTTAAGAGTAGCACGCAAAAGTGTTCCCAAAGTTCTATTGACAACTTAAGTTTGTCCATCCGTTTGAGGATGACAAGTAGTAGAAAACAACAATTTTGTGCCAAGTTTAGCCCATAAAGTCTTCCAAAAGTAAATCAAGAATTTAACATCGCGACCAGAAACAATAGTCCTAGGCACTCCATGCAACCTAACGACTTCTCTAAAGAACAATTCCGCAATGTTTGAAGCATCATCGGTTTTATGACAAGCTATAAAATGTGCCATCTTAGAGAATATATCCACAGCAAAAAAAATAGAATCCCTCCCCTTCTTAGTCCTAGGCAACCCCAAAATAAAGTCCATAGAAATGTCAATCCAAGTTCTTTTTAAGAATAGCTCGCAAAAGTGTTCCCAGAGTTCTATTGACAACTTCAGTTTGTCCATCCGTTTGAGGATGACAAGTAGTAGAAAACAACAATTTTGTGCTAAGTTTAACCCATAAAGTCTTCCAAAAGTAACTAAAGAATTTAACATCGCGACCAGAAACAATAGTCCTAGGCATGCCATACAACCTAACGACTTCTCTAAAGAACAAATCCGCAATGTTTGAAGCATCATCGGTTTTATGACAAACTATAAAATGTGCCATCTTAGAGAATCTATCCACAACAACAAAAATAGAATCCCTCCCTTTCTTAGTCCTAGGCGACCCCAAAATAAAGTCCATAGAAATTTCAATCCAAGTTCTGTTTAAGAATAGCACGCAAAAGTGTTCCCAAAGTTTTATTGACAACTTAAGTTTGTCCATCCGTTTGAGGATGACAAGTAGTAGAAAACAACAATTTTGTGCCAAGATTAGCCCATAAAGTCTTCCAAAAGTAACTCAAGAATTTAACATCGCGATCAGAAACAATAGTCTTAGGCACGCCATGCAACCTAACGACTTCTCTAAAGAACAAATCTGCAATGTTTGAAGTATCATCGGTTTTATGACAAGCTATAAAATGTGCCATCTTAGAGAATCTATCCACAACAACAAAAATAGAATCCCTCCCCTTCTTAGTCCTAGGCAACCCCAAAATAAAGTCCATAGAAATGTCAATCTAAGTTCTTTTTAAGAATAGCACGCAAAAGTGTTACCAAAGTTCTATTGACAACTTCAGTTTGTCCATCCGTTTGAGGATGACAAGTAGTAGAAAACAACAATTTTGTGCCAAGTTTAGCCCATAAATTCTTCCAATAGTAACTAAAGAATTTAACATATCGACCAGAAACAATAGTCCTAGGCATGCCATGCAACCTAACGACTTCTCTAAAGAACAAAACCGCAATGTTTGAAGCATCATCGGTTTTATGACAAGCTATAAAATGTGTCATCTTAGAGAATCTATCCACAACAACAAAAATAGAATCCCTCCCCTTCTTAGTCCTAGGCAACCCTAAAATAAAGTCCATAGAAATGTCAATCCAAGTTCTTTTTAAGAATAGCACGCAAAAGTGTTCCCAAAGTTTTATTGACAACTTCTGTTTGTCCATCCGTTTTAGGATGACAAGTAGTAGAAAACAACAATTTTGTGTCAAGTTTAGCCCATAAAGTCTTCCAAAAGTAACTCAAGAATTTAACATCGCGACCAGAAACAACAGTCCTAGGCATGCCAAGCAACCTAACGACTTCTATAAAGAACAACTCCGCAATATTTGAAGCATAATCGGTTTTATGACAAGCTATAAAATGTGCCATCTTAGAGAATCTATCCACAACAACAAAAATAGAATCCCTCCCCTTCTTAGTCCTAGGCGACCCCAAAATAAAGTCCATAGAAATGTCAATCCAAGTTCTTTTTAAGAATAGCACGGAAAATGTTCCCAAAGTTCTATTGACAACTTCAAGTTGTCCATCCGTTTGAGGATGACAAGTAGTAGAAAACAACAATTTTGTGCCAAGTTTAGCCCATAAAGTCTTCCAAAAGTAACTCAAGAATTTAACATCGCGATCAGAAACAATAGTCCTAGGCACGCCATGCAACCTAACGACTTCTCTAAAGAACAAATCCGCAATGTTTGAAGCATCATCGGTTTTATGACAAGCTATAAAATGTGCCATCTTAGAGAATCTATCCACAGCAAAAAAAAATAGAATCCCTCCCCTTCTTAGTCCTAGGCAACCCCAAAATAAAGTCCATAGAAATGTCAATCCAAGTTCTTTATAAGAATAGCACACAAAAGTGTTCCCAAAGTTTTATTGACAACTTCAGTTTGTCCATCCGTTTGAGGATGACAAGTAGTAGAAAACAACAATTTTGTGCCAAGTTTAGCCCATAAAGTCTTCTAAAAGTAACTCAAGAATTTAACATCGCGATCAGAAACAATAGTCCTAGGCACGCCATGCAACCTAACGACTTCTCTAAAGAATATATCCGCAATGTTTGAAGCATCATCGGTTTTATGACAAGCTATAAAATGTGCCATCTTAGAGAATCTATCCACAACAACAAAAATAGAATCCCTCCCCTTCTTAGTCCTAGGCAACCCCAAAATAAAGTCCATAGAAATGTCAATCCAAGTTCTTTTTAAGAATAGCACGCAAAAGTGTTCCCAAAGTTCTATTGACAACTTCAGTTTGTCCATCCGTTTGAGGATAACAAGTAGTAGAAAACAACAATTTTTTTGCCAAGTTTAGCCCATAAAGTCTTCCAATAGTAACTAAAGAATTTAACATCGCGACCAGAAACAATAGTCCTAGGCATGCCATGCATCCTAACGACTTCTCTAAAGAACAAATCTGCAATGTTTGAAGCATCATCGGTTTTATGAAAAGCTATAAAATGTGCCATCTTAGAGAATCTATCCACAACAACAAAAATAGAATCCCTCCCCTACTTCGTCTTAGGCAACCCCAAAATAAAGTCCATAGAAATGTCAATCCAAGTTCTTTTTAAGAATAGCACGCAAAGGTGTTCCCAAAGTTCTATTGACAACTTCAGTTTGTCCATCCGTTTGAGGATGACAAGTAGTAGAAAACAACAATTTTGTGCCAAGTTTAGCCCATAAAGTCTTCCAAAAGTAACTAAAGAATTTAACACCGCGACCAGAAACAATAGTCCTAGGCACTCCATGCAAACTAACGACTTCTCTAAAGAACAAATCCGCAATGTTTGAAGCATCATCGGTTTTATGACAAGCTATAAAATGTGTCATCTTAGAGAATCTATCCACAGCAAAAAAAAATAGAATCCCTCCCCTTCTTAGTCCTAGGTGTAATGCCCAAGAATTAATCACTGTAATTATCGATGATTGATTTATCATTTCATGTGATTATGATGGGATTAATCAGGACACCGAGAAACGTATTCAGAACGAAATTATGTAATGTGCAGTGTGAGCAGCACCGCACCCGCGGCCTAGGAAGCACCGCACCCGCGGTGCATGGGCAGTAGGGTGTGCAATTCTGCCGAAGCAGTACCGCACCTGCGGTAGGTAACAGCACCGCACCCACGGTGCAGGACCGCACCCGCGGTGCTGCGTGTTGTGCGGAAATTGTGCCACTTCGCCTTATGCATGCACGGATATATATAAAGCATGCAAGTCGGTTTTCAGAGGTAAAAATCTGGAAAAAGGGTCTGAAGAAGAAAGGAAAAAATCCTTACGCCTTTATATTTCAATCCGTCCGTCTGATTTTGAATCCGACTTCGGTAGTGAGTTCCTGGCAACGTAGGCTACAACTGGACACAGGCTGTGAGTTCAGGATTCGACTGAGCCAGACACCGACGAAAGAAAGGTATAAGTCAATGTGGTATTGGGAGATGGACTTGAGTCGGTTTAGACTTGGGTTTCCCTAAATCACATACTTTATTTTATTGCATGGATATTTGCATTACATTGATTAATGTACTTGTTCTCTTGAATTTAGATGACAGGTATTAGACGAGTTATCTTGTGACAGAAGTGCAGGATAGTGGTGGTATCGCCACGGCACATTGCACGATGTCACAAGATAGGATGCTAGCGATAGAACTACAGTCCTTGACGGTTAGGTCAGGACACTGGATGTTTGGTTATATCGAGTAATGGAATCTATTACGGAATTCGATATAGGAACACCATATTTGGTTATATCGAGTAAAGGGTATTGGAATTCTTCTATTACGGAATTCGATATAGGAATACCAGGGCACTGGTTATATCGAGTAACAGAGATTATGGTTCCATCCTTTACGGAATTCGATATAGGAATACCACATCTGGAAATCGGGATCCCTAGACTAGGATTGAGTCTAGTCTGAATTATGATTGATGTCGACAGTTTGATTTGATATTGTTTATGTTTCAGATTTTGATACATATTCATGTTACCTGATTACATGCTTTATATTGTTTATATGATTGCATGTTTCATTGATTTATACTGAGGGTTATATTCTCACCGGTATATCCGGCTGTTGTCTTGTCTGTATGTGTACTTGACAACAGGTGGGACAGGTCCAGGGTCGAAGAGATGAAGAGCTAGATCGTGATTAGAGTGGTGGCACCGGACTTGGACTAGATGTAGGGTTAAACACTTGACTTTAGTTTCAAACCCTAGTTTGAATAAATGTTGAAATACAGGATTTGTATTTTATATACTGATATGTATATATGTTGTATGTCACTACGTTCCGCATTTAAAAAAAAAATTTAGACCCTGTTTTAATTGATTAATTAGTCCCAATGATGATTAAGAACTTGATTAGCGTCCGGGTCCCCACACTAGGCAACCCCAAAATAAAGTCCATAGAAATGTCAATCCAAGTTCTTTTTAAGAATAGCTCGCAAAAGGGTTCCCAGAGTTCTATTGACAACTTCAGTTTGTCCATCCGTTTGAGGATGACAAGTAGTAGAAAACAACAATTTTGTGCCAAGTTTAGCCCATAAAGTCTTCCAAAAGTAACTCAAGAATTAAACATCGCGACCAGAAACAACAGTCCTAGGCATGCCATGCAACCTAACGACTTCTCTAAAGAACAAATTTGCAATGTTTGAAGCATTATCGGTTTTATGACAAGCTATAAAATGTGTCATCTTAGAGAATCTATCCACAACAACAAAAATAGAATCCCTCCCCTTCTTAGTCCTAGGCGACCCCAAAATAAAGTTTATAGAAATTTCAATCCAAGTTCTGTTTAAGAATAGCACGCAAAAGTGTTCCCAAAGTTTTATTGACAACTTCAGTTTGTCCATCCGTTTGAGGATGACAAGTAGTAGAAAACAACAATTTTGTGCCAAGTTTAGCCAATAAAGTCTTCCAAAAGTAACTAAAGAATTTAACATCGCGACCAGAAACAATAGTCCTAGGCATGCCATGCAACCTAACGACTTCTCTAAAGAACAAATCCGCATTGTATGAAGCATCATCGGTTTTATGACAAGCTATAAAATGTGCCATCTTTGAGAATCTATCCACAACAACAAAAATAGAATCCCTCCCCTTCTTAGTCCTAGGCAACCCCGAAATAAAATCCATAGAAATGTCAATTCAAGTTCTTTTTAAGAATAGCACGCAAAAGTGTTTCCAAAGTTCTATTGACAACTTCAGTTTGTCCATCCGTTGGAGGATGACAAATAGTAGAAAACAACAATTTTGTGCCAATTTTAGCCCATAAAGTCTTCCAAAAGTAACTCAAGAATTTAACATCGCGACCAGAATCAATAGTCCTAGGCAATGCATGCAACTCAACGACTTCTCTGAAGAACAAATCCGCAATGTTTGAAGCATCATCGGTTTTATGACAAGCTATAAAATGTGTCATCTTAGAGAATCTATCCACAACAACAAAAATAGAATCCCTCCCCTTCTTAGTCCTAGACAACCCCAAAATAAAGTCCAGAGAAATGTCAATCCAAGTTCTTTTTAAGAGTAGCAAAAGTGTTCCCAAAGTTCTATTGACAACTTCAGTTTGTCCATCCGTTTGAGGATGACAAGTAGTAGAAAACAACAATTTTGTGCCAAGTTTAGCCCATAAAGTCTTCCAAAAGTAACTAAAGAATTTAACATCGCGACCAGAAACAATAGTCCTAGGCATGCCATGCAACCTAACGACTTCTCTAAAGAACAAATCCGCATTGTATGAAGCATCATTGGTTTTATGACAAGCTATAAAATGTGCCATCTTTGAGAATCTATCCACAACAACAAAAACAGAGTCCCTCCCCTTCTTAGTCCTAGGCAACCCCGAAATAAAATCCATAAAAATGTCAATTCAAGTTCTTTTTAAGAATAGCACGCAAAAGTGTTCCCAAAGTTCTATTGACAACTTCAGTTTGTCCATCCGTTCGAAGATGACAAATAGTAGAAAACAACAATTTTGTGCCAAGTTTAGCCCATAAAGTCTTCCAAAAGTAACTCAAGAATTTAACATCGCGACCAGAATCAATAGTCCTAGGCATGCCATACAACTCAACGACTTCTCTAAAGAACAAATCCGCAATGTTTGAAGCATCATCGGTTTTATGACAAGCTATAAAATGTGTCATCTTAGAGAATCTATCCACAACAACAAAAATAGAATCCCTCCCCTTCTTAGTCCTAGGCAACCCCAAAATAAAGTCCATAGAAATGTCAATCCAAGTTCTTTTTAAGAATAGCACGCAAAAGTGTTCCCAAAGTTTTATTGACAACTTCAGTTTGTCCATCCGTTTTAGGATGACAAGTAGTAGAAAACAACAATTTTGTGTCAAGTTTAGCCCATAAAGTCTTCCAAAAGTAACTCAAGAATTTAACATCGCGACCAGAAACAACAGTCCTAGGCATGCCATGCAACCTAACGACTTCTCTAAAGAACAACTCCGCAATATTTGAAGCATAATCGGTTTTATGACAAGCTATAAAATGTGACATCTTAGATAATCTATCCACAACAACAAAAATAGAATCCCTCCCCTTCTTAGTCCTAGGCGACCCCAAAATAAAGTCCATAGAAATGTCAATCCAAGTTCTTTTTAAGAATAGCACGCAAAAGTGTTCCCAAAGTTTTATTGACAACTTTAATTTGTCCATCCGTTTGAGGATGAAAAGTAGTAGAAAACAACAATTTTGTGCCAAGTTTAGCCCATAAAGTCTTCCAAAAGTAACTCAAGAATTTAACATCGCGATCAGAAACAATAGTCCTAGGCACGCCATGCAACCTAACGACTTCTCTAAAGAACATATCCGCAATGTTTGAAGCATCATCGGTTTTATGACAAGCTATAAAATGTGCCATCTTAGAGAATCTATCCACAACAACAAAAATAGAATCCCTCCCCTTCTTAGTCCTAGGCAACCCCAAAATAAAGTCCATAGAAATGTCAATACAAGTTCTTTTTAAGAATAGCACTCAAAAGTGTTCCCAAAGTTCTATTGACAACTTCAGTTTGTCCATCCGTTTGAGGATGGCAAGTAGTAGAAAACAACAATTTTGTGCCAAGTTTAGCCCACAAAGTCTTCCAATAGTAACTAAAGAATTTAACATCGCAACCAGAAACAACAGTCCTAGGCATGCCATGCAACCTAACAACTTCTCTAAAGAAAAAATCCGCAATATTTGAAGCATCATCGGTTTTATGACAAGCTATAAAATGTGCCATCTTAGAGAAATCTATCCACAACAACAAAAATAGAATCCTTCCCCTTCTTAGTTCTTGGCGACCCCAAAATAAAGTCCATAGAAATGTCAATCCAAGTTTTTTTAAGAATAGCACGCAAAAGTGTTCCCAAAGTTTTATTGACAACTTCTGTTTGTCCATCCGTTTGAGGATGACAAGTAGTAGAAAACAACAATTTTGTGCCAAGTTTAGCCCATAAAGTCTTCCAAAAGTAACTCAAGAATTTAACATCGCGAGCAGAAACAACAGTCCTAGGCATGCCATGCAACCTAACGACTTCTCTAAAGAAAAAATCCGCAATATTTGAAGCATCATCGGTTTTATGACAAGCTATAAAATGTGTCATCTTAGAGAATCTATCCACAACAACAAAAATAGAATCCCTCCCCTTCTTAGTCCTAGACAACCCCAAAATAAAGTCCATAGAAATGTCAATCCAAGTTCTTTTTAAGAATAGCACGCAAAAGTGTTCCCAAAGTTTTATTGACAGATTCAGTTTGTCCATCTGTTTTAGGATGACAAGTAGTAGAAAACAACAATTTTGTGTCAAGTTTAGCCCATAAAGTCTTCCAAAAGTAACTCAAGAATTTAACATCGCGACCAGAAACAACAGTCCTAGGCATGCCATGCAACCTAACGACTTCTCTAAAGAACAACTCCGCAATATTTGAAGCATAATCGGTTTTATGACAAGCTATAAAATGTGCCATCTTAGAGAATCTATCTACAACAACAAAAATAGAATCCCTCCCCTTCTTAGTCCTAGGCGACCCCAAAATAAAGTCCATAGAAATGTCAATCCAAGTTCTTTTTAAGAATAGCACGCAAAAGTGTTCCCAAAGTTTTATTGACAACTTCAGTTTGTCCATCCGTTTGAGGATGACAAGTAGTAGAAAACAACAATTTTGTGCCAAGTTTAGCCCATAAAGTCTTCCAAAAGTAACTCAAGAATTTAACATCGCGATCAGAAACAATAGTCATAGGCACGCCATGCAACCTAACGACTTCTCTAAAGAACATATCCGCAATGTTTGAAGCATCATCGGTTTTATGACAAGCTATAAAATGTGCCATCTTAGAGAATCTATCCACAACATCAAAAATAGAATCCCTCCCCTTCTTAGTCCTAGGCAACCCCAAAATAAAGTCCATAGAAATGTCAATCCAAGTTCTTTTTAAGAATAGCACGCAAAAGTGTTCCCAAAGTTCTATTGACAACTTCAGTTTGTCCATCCGTTTGAGGATGACAAGTAGTAGAAAACAACAATTTTGTGCCAAGTTTAGCCCATAAAGTCTTCCAATAGTAACTAAAGAATTTAACATCGCGACCAGAAACAACAGTCCTAGGTATGCCATGCAACCTAACGACTTCTCTAAAGAAAAAATCCGCAATATTTGAAGCATCATCGGTTTTATGACAAGCTATAAAATGTGCCATCTTAGAGAATCTATCCACAACAACAAAAATAGAATCCCTCCCCTTCTTAGTCCTAGGCAACCCCAAAATAAAGTCCATAGAAATGTCAATCCAAGTTCTTTTTAAGAATAGCACGCAAAAGTGTTCCCAAAGTTCTATTGACAACTTCTGTTTGTCCATCCGTTTGAGGATGACAAGTAGTAGAAAACAACAATTTTGTGCCAAGTCTAGCCCATAAAGTCTTCCAAAAGTAACTCAAGAATTTAACATCGCGAGCAGAAACAATAGTCCTAGGCACGCCATGCAACCTAACGACTTCTCTAAAGAACATATCCGCAATGTTTGATGCATCATCGGTTTTATGACAAGCTATAAAATGTGCCATCTTAGAGAATCTATCCACAACAACAAAAATAGAATCCCTCCCCTTCTTAGTCCTAGGCAACCCCAAAATAAAGTCCATAGAAAGGTCAATCCAAGTTCTTTATAAGAATAGCACGCAAAAGTGTTCCCAAAATTCTATTGACAACTTCAGTTTGTCCATCCGTTTGAGGATGACAAGTAGTAGAAAACAACAATTTTTTTGCCAAGTTTAGCCCATAAAGTCTTCCAATAGTAACTAAAGAATTTAACATCGCGACCAGAAACAATAGTCCTAGGCATGCCATGCAACCTAACGACTTCTCTAAAGAACAAATCTGCAATGTTTGAAGCATCATCGGTTTTATGACAAGCTATAAAATGTGCCATCTTAGAGAATCTATCCACAACAACAAAAATAGAATCCCTCCCCATCTTCGTCTTAGGCAACCCCAAAATAAAGTCCATAGAAATGTCAATCCAAGTTCTTTTTAAGAATAGCACGCAAAGGTGTTCCAAAGTTTTATTGACAACTTCAGTTTGTCCATCCGTTTGAGGATGACAAGTAGTAGAAAACAACAATTTTGTGCCAAGTTTAGCCCATAAAGTCTTCCAAAAGTAACTCAAGAATTTAACATCGCGATCAGAAACAATAGTTATAGGCACGCCATGCAACCTAACGACTTCTCTAAAGAACATATCCGCAATGTTTGAAGCATCATCGGTTTTATGACAAGCTATAAAATGTGCCATCTTAGAGAATCTATCCACAACATCAAAAATAGAATCCCTCCCCTTCTTAGTCCTAGGCAACCCCAAAATAAAGTCCATAGAAATGTCAATCCAAGTTCTTTTTAAGAATAGCACGCAAAAGTGTTCCCAAAGTTCTATTGACAACTTCAGTTTGTCCATCCGTTTGATGATGACAAGTAGTAGAAAACAACAATTTTGTGCCAAGTTTAGCCCATAAAGTCTTCCAATAGTAACTAAAGAATTTAACATCGCGACCAGAAACAACAGTCCTAGGCATGCCATGCAACCTAACGACTTCTCTAAAGAAAAAATCCGCAATATTTGAAGCATCATCGGTTTTATGACAAGCTATAAAATGTGCCATCTTAGAGAATCTATCCATAACAACAAAAATAGAATCCCTCCCCTTCTTAGTCCTTGGCGACCCCAAAATAAAGTCCATAGAAATGTCAATCCAAGTTTTTTTTAAGAATAGCACGCAAAAGTGTTCCCAAAGTTTTATTGACAACTTCTGTTTGTCCATCCGTTTGAGGATGACAAGTAGTAGAAAACAACAATTTTGTGCCAAGTCTAGCCCATAAAGTCTTCCAAAAGTAACTCAAGAATTTAACATCGCGAGCAGAAACAATAGTCCTAGGCACGCCATGCAACCTAACGACTTCTCTAAAGAACATATCCGCAATGTTTGATGCATCATCGGTTTTATGACAAGCTATAAAATGTGCCATCTTAGAGAATCTATCCACAACAACAAAAATAGAATCCCTCCCCTTCTTAGTCCTAGGCAACCCCAAAATAAAGTCCATAGAAAGGTCAATCCAAGTTCTTTATAAGAATAGCACGCAAAAGTGTTCCCAAAATTCTATTGACAACTTCAGTTTGTCCATCCGTTTGAGGATGACAAGTAGTAGAAAACAACAATTTTTTGCCAAGTTTAGCCCATAAAGTCTTCCAATAGTAACTAAAGAATTTAACATCGCGACCAGAAACAATAGTCCTAGGCATGCCATGCAACCTAACGACTTCTCTAAAGAACAAATCTGCAATGTTTGAAGCATCATCGGTTTTATGACAAGCTATAAAATGTGCCATCTTAGAGAATCTATCCACAACAACAAAAATAGAATCCCTCCCCATCTTCGTCTTAGGCAACCCCAAAATAAAGTCCATAGAAATGTCAATCCAAGTTCTTTTTAAGAATAGCACGCAAAGGTGTTCCCAAAGTTCTATTGACAAATTCAGTTTGTCCATCCGTTTGAGGATGACAAGTAGTAGAAAACAACAATTTTGTGCCAAGTTTAGCCCATAAAGTCTTCCAAAAGTAACTCAAGAATTTAACATCGCGATCAGAAACAATAGTCCTAGGCACGCCATGCAACCTAACGACTTCTCTAAAGAACATATCCGCAATGTTTGAAGCATCATCGGTTTTATGACAAGCTATAAAATGTGCCATCTTAGAGAATCTATCCACAACAACAAAAATAGAATCCCTCCCCTTCTTAGTCCTAGGCAACCCCAAAATAAAGTCCATAGAAATGTCAATCCAAGTTCTTTTTAAGAATAGCACGCAAAAGTGTTCCCAAAGTTCTATTGACAACTTCAGTTTGTCCATCCGTTTGAGGATGACAAGTTGTAGAAAACAACAATTTTGTGCCAAGTTTAGCCCATAAAGTCTTCCAATAGTAACTAAAGAATTTAACATCGCGACCAGAAACAACAGTCCTAGGCATGCCATGCAACCTAACGACTTCTCTAAAGAAAAAATCCGCAATATTTGAAGCATCATCGGTTTTATGACAAGCTATAAAATGTGCCATCTTAGAGAATCTATCCACAACAACAAAAATAGAATCCCTCCCCTTCTTAGTCCTTGGCGACCCCAAAATAAAGTCCATAGAAATGTCAATCCAAGTTTTTTTAAGAATAGCACGCAAAAGTGTTCCCAAAGTTTTATTGACAACTTCTGTTTGTCCATCCGTTTGAGGATGACAAGTAGTAGAAAACAACAATTTTGTGCCAAGTTTAGCCCATAAAGTCTTCCAAAAGTAACTCAAGAATTTAACATCGCGAGCAGAAACAATAGTCCTAGGCATGCCATACAACCTAACGACTTCTCTAAAGAACAAATCCGCAATGTTTGAAGCATCATCGGTTTTATGACAAACTATAAAATGTGCCATCTTAGAGAATCTATCCACAACAACAAAAATAGAATCCCTCCCCTTCTTAGTCCTAGGCGACCCTAAAATAAAGTCCATAGAAATTTCAATCCAAGTTCTGTTTAAGAATAGCACGCAAAAGTGTTCCCAAAGTTTTATTGACAACTTCAGTTTGTCCATCCGTTTGAGGATGACAAGTAGTAGAAAACAACAATTTTGTGCCAAGTTTAGCCCATAGAGTCTTCCAAAAGTAACTAAAGAATTTAACATCTCGACCAGAAACAATAGTCCTAGGCATGCCATGCAACCTAACAACTTCTCTAAAGAACAAATCCGCATTGTATGAAGCATCATCGGTTTTATGATAAGCTATAAAATGTGCCATCTTTGAGAATCTATCCACAACAACAAAAATAGAATCCCTCCCCTTCTTAGTCCTAGGCAACCCCGAAATAAAATCCATAAAAATGTCAATTCAAGTTCTTTTTAAGAATAGCACGCAAAAGTGTTCCCAAAGTTCTATTGACAACTTCAGTTTGTCCATCCGTTTGAGGATGACAAATAGTAGAAAACAACAATTTTGTGCCAAGTTTAGCCCATAAAGTCTTCCAAAAGTAACTCAAGAATTTAACATCGCGACCAGAATCAATAGTCCTAGGCATGCCATGCAACTCAACGACTTCTCTAAAGAACAAATTCGCAATGTTTGAAGCATCATCGGTTTTATGACAAGCTATAAAATGTGTCATCTTAGAGAATCTATCCACAACAACAAAAATAGAATCCCTCCCCTTCTTAGTCCTAGACAACCCCAAAATAAAGTCCATAGAAATGTCAATCCAAGTTCTTTTTAAGAATAGCACGCAAAAGTGTTCCCAAAGTTTTATTGACAACTTCAGTTTGTCCATCCGTTTTAGGATGACAAGTAGTAGAAAACAACAATTTTGTGTCAAGTTTAGCCCATAAAGTCCTCCAAAAGTAACTCAAGAATTTAACATCGCGACCAGAAACAACAGTTCTAGGCATGCCATGCAACCTAACGACTTCTCTAAAGAACAACTCCGCAATATTTGAAGCATAATCGGTTTTATGACAAGCTATAAAATGTGCCATCTTAGAGAATCTATCCACAACAACAAAAATAGAATCCCCTCCCCTTCTTAGTCCTAGGCGACCCCAAAATAAAGTCCATAGAAATGTCAATCCAAGTTCTTTTTAAGAATAGCACGCAAAAGTGTTCCCAAAGTTTTATTGACAACTTCAGTTTGTCCATCCGTTTGAGGATGACAAGTAGTAGAAAACAACAATTTTGTGCCAAGTTTAGCCCATAAAGTCTTCCAAAAGTAACTCAAGAATTTAACATCGCGATCAGAAACAATAGTCCTAGGCACGCCATGCAACCTAACGACTTCTCTAAAGAACATATCCGCAATGTTTGAAGCATCATCGGTTTTATGACAAGCTATAAAATGTGCCATCTTAGAGAATCTATCCACAACAACAAAAATAGAATCCCTCCCCTTCTTAGTCCTAGGCAACCCCAAAATAAAGTCCATAGAAATGTCAATCCAAGTTCTTTTTAAGAATAGCACGCAAAAGTGTTCCCAAAGTTCTATTGACAACTTCAGTTTGTCCATCCGTTTGAGGATGACAAGTAGTAGAAAACAACAATTTTGTGCCAAGTTTAGCCCATAAAGTCTTCCAATAGTAACTAAAGAATTTAACATCGCGACCAGAAACAACAGTCCTAGGCATGCCATGCAACCTAACGACTTCTCTAAAGAAAAAATCCGCAATATTTGAAGCATCATCGGTTTTATGACAAGCTATAAAATGTGCCATCTTAGAGAATCTATCCACAACAACAAAAATAGAATCCCTCCCCTTCTTAGTCCTTGGCGAACCCAAAATAAAGTCCATAGAAATGTCAATCCAAGTTCTTTTTAAGAATAGCACGCAAAAGTGTTCCCAAAGTTCTATTGACAACTTCAGTTTGTCCATCCGTTTGAGGATGACAAGTAGTAGAAAACAACAATTTTTTGCCAAGTTTAGCCCATAAAGTCTTCCAATAGTAACTAAAGAATTTAACATCGCGACCAGAAACAATAGTCCTTGGCATGCCATGCAACCTAACGACTTCTCTAAAGAACAAATCTGCAATGTTTGAAGCATCATCGGTTTTATGACAAGCTATAAAATGTGTCATCTTAGAGAATCTATCCACAACAACAAAAATAGAATCCCTCCCCTTCTTTGTCTTAGGCGACCCCAAAATAAAGTCCATAGAAATGTCAATCCAAGTTCTTTTTAAGAATAGCATGCAAAGCTGTTCCCAAAGTTCTATTGACAACTTACGTTTGTCCATCCGTTTGAGGATGACAAGTAGTAGAAAACAACAATTTTGTGCCAAGTTTAGCCCATAAAGTCTTCCAAAAGTAACTCAAGAATTTAACATCGCGACCAGAAACAATAGTCCTAGGCACTCCATGCAACCTAACGACTTCTCTAAAGAACATATCCGCAATGTTTGAAGCATCATCGGTTTTATGACAAGCTATAAAATGTGTCATCTTAGAGAATCTATCCACAGCAAAAAAAAATAGAATCCCTCCCCTTCTTAGTCCTAGGCAACCCCAAAATAAAGTCCATAGAAATGTCAATCCAAGTTCTTTTTAAGAATAGCTCGCAAAAGTGTTCCCAGAGTTCTATTGACAACTTCAGTTTGTCCATCCGTTTGAGGATGACAAGTAGTAGAAAACAACAATTTTGTGTCAAGTTTAGCCCATAAAGTCTTCCAAAAGTAACTAAAGAATTTAACATCGCGACCAGAAACAATAGTCCTAGGCATGCCATGCAACCTAACGAGTTCTCTAAAGAACAAATCCGCAATGTTTGTAGCGTCATCGGTTTTATGACAAACTATAAAATGTGCCATCTTAGAGAATCTATCCACAACAACAAAAATAGAATCCCTCCTCTTCTTAGTCCTAGGCGACCCCAAAATAAAGTCCATAGAAATTTCAATCCAAGTTCTGTTTAAGAATAGCACGCAAAAGTGTTCCCAAAGTTTTATTGACAACTTCAGTTTGTCCATCCGTTTGAGGATGACAAGTAGTAGAAAACAACAATTTTGTGCCAAGTTTAGCCCATAAAGTCTTCCAAAAGTAACTAAAGAATTTAACATCTCGACCAGAAACAATAGTCCTAGGCATGCCATGCAACCTAACGACTTCTCTAAAGAACAAATCCGCATTGTATGAAGCATTATCGGTTTTATGACAAGCTATAAAATGTGTAATCTTTGAGAATCTATCCACAACAACAAAAATAGAATCCCTCCCCTTCTTAGTCCTAGGCAACCCCGAAATAAAGTCCATAGATGTGTCAATTCAAGTTCTTTTTAAGAATAGCACGCAAAAGTGTTCCCAAAGTTCTATTGACAACTTCAGTTTGTCCATCCGTTTGAGGAAGACAAGTAGTAGAAAACAACAATTTTGTGCCAAGTTTAGCCCATAAAGTCTTCCAAAAGTATCTCAAGAATTTAACATAGCGACCAGAATCAATAGTCCTAGGCATGCCATGCAACTTAACGACTTCTCTAAAGAACAAATCCGCAATGTTTGAAGCATCATTGGTTTTATGACAAGCTACAAAATGTGCCATCTTAGAGAATCTATCCACAACAACAAAAATAGAATCCCTCCCCTTCTTAGTCCTAGGCAACCCCAAAATAAAGTCCATAGAAATGTCAATCCAAGTTCTTTTTAAGAATAGCACGCAAAAGTGTTCCCAAAGTTCTATTGACAACTTCAGTTTGTCCATCCGTTTGAGGATGACAAGTAGTAGAAAACAACAATTTTTTGCCAAGTTTAGCCCATAAAGTCTTTCAATAGTAACTAAAGAATTTAACATCGCGACTAGAAACAATAGTCCTAGGCATGCCACGCAACCTAACGACTTCTCTAAAGAACAAATCTGCAATGTTTGAAGCATCATCGGTTTTATGACAAGCTATAAAATGTGCCATCTTAGAGAATCTATCCACAACAACAAAAATAGAATCCCTCCCCTTCTTAGTCCTAGGCTACCCCAAAATAAAGTCCATAGAAATGTCAATCCAAGTTCTTTTTAAGAATAGCACGCAAAAGTGTTCCCAAAGTTCTATTGACAACTTCAGTTTGTCCATCCGTTTGAGGATGACAAGAAGTAGAAAACAACAATTTTGTGCCAAGTTTAGCCCATAAAGTCTTCCAAAAGTAACTCAAGAATTTAACATCGCGATCAGAAACAATAGTCCTAGGCACGCCATGCAACCTAACGACTTCTCTAAAGAACATATCCGCAATGTTTGAAGCATCATCGGTTTTATGACAAGCTATAAAATGTGCCATCTTAGAGAATCTATCCACAACAACAAATATAGAATCCCTCCCCTTCTTAGTCTTAGGCAACCCCAAAATAAAATCCATAGAAATGTCAATCCAAGTTCTTTTTAAGAATAGCACGCAAAAGTGTTCCCAAAGTTCTATTGACAATTTCAGTTTGTCCATCCGTTTGAGGATGACAAGTAGTAGAAAACAACAATTTTGTGCCAAGTTTAGCCCATAAAGTCTTCCAATAGTAACTAAAGAATTTAACATCGCGACCAGAAACAACAATCCTAGGCATGCTGATAAACATAAAAATTGTACATTAATTAAATGTTTTATAATATAAATATATAGTTTTTGTTTTATTAAATTTTTAAATATTATATGTTTTATAATAAATTGTATAAAATATAAGTTGTTGTGTAATTATAAGTTTTTACTATTTTTACAGGTTCGATAAAACAAGAATAACCTTGGCGTTGCAAATGGGATTAAGATGATTCTTGGACCTGTAGAAAGTTGATGTTAATATCTACAATATTGGTGGCAAGCATGAGATAAAAATCCTCTCACAATTGGGATCAAATTAAGCAACAATTAAAGTTACCGAAGGAGTGGCAGTTTTACCATGCTCTAGTATTTTGACCATATCTCTCAAACTACTTGGTCAAATATTCTGAAAAAAATACCACAACTAGACAACTCAATTATCCACATGTTTCATTTTATGTGAAGAAGAAAATTCGGAGAAGATGCTTGTCAAAAGTGATGTGCAATATAATATTAATTTCTTGGAACACCAATGAAGACTTATGTGTAAAAAATAATATTTTATTTGTGGTTGTCTCCCCAAATTTGGCTATAAATAGGGGTGCATTGTAATGTATTGAGATATCCCTCATTCTATGAACAAATCTTTGAGTTCATAATATTTCTCTCTATATTTTTCTTTTATTTCTTCATTTAAATATAATTAGCATGTTAATTTCATATTCAAAGTTTTACACTTTGAATAATGAATAGCTAACTTCCTAAAGTTGAGATGATAAGGTGAAGCTCTTGGCATGATAATAAGGTTATTATAAGGTAAGAATCTATGTTTTATATTATTTAATCATTATTTATTGTTTATGTTATATTTATTTCTTTAAGCATTTTTATACCCTACTTATAAGTGGGAGTTTTGATTTATTGTTGCTATAGGTTTTACCAACCATTTAACTTGGATTCCTTGATTTATTATATATGAATATATTATAGTATTAATTTATTGGTACCATTTAAATGTTTGTTTGGTTTTACCAACCATTTAAAGTGGGAACCTTGATTTAGTGTTTACAAATATATATAGCACAATAAATACTTGACCACATTTATAAGTTTTGGTATATATTATGTACTTATAAGATTATAATTTATAACATAATATAAATATGATTATTTAATATATTGGAACCATTTTATTAAGTGGATTTCAATATTGTTCGTTAATGTTAACTTTATTAAAATACCAAGAGTGGATCCTTTAATCTCAACTACTTAAATTTAAATTTGAACAATTAAAATTTACCCATTAAAGATTCAATTAAAATTAAAAAGAAACAAAAACAAAAACAAAAAGACATTGTAGTGGACTTGTAATTACCTTAGCTTCCCTGTGGATACGATATTCGGACTCACCGAATTATACTACTTGTGGACAACCTGCTCTTGGGAGTGCAACAATCAAAGTCGCAACACATGCCATGCAACCTAACGACTTCTCTAAAGAAAAAATCCGCAATATTTGAAGCATCATCGGTTTTATGACAAGCTATAAAATGTGCCATCTTAGAGAATCTATCCACAACAACAAAAATAAAATCCCTCCCCTTCTTAGTCCTTGGCGACCCCAAAATAAAGTCCATAGAAATGTCAATCCAAGTTTTTTTTTAAGAATAGCACGCAAAAGTGTTCCCAAAGTTTTATTGACAACTTCTGTTTGTCCATCCGTTTGAGGATGACAAGTAGTAGAAAACAATAATTTTGTGCCAAGTTTAGCCCATAAAGTCTTCCAAAAGTAACACAAGAATTTAACATCGCGAGCAGAAACAATAGTCCTAGGCACGCCATGCAACCTAACGACTTCTCTAAAGAACATATCCGCAATGTTTGATGCATCATAGGTTTTATGACAAGCTATAAAATGTGCCATCTTAGAGAATCTATCCACAACAACAAAAATAGAATCCCTCCCCTTCTTAGTCCTAGGCAACCCCAAAATAAAGTCCATAGAAAGGTCAATCCAAGTTCTTTATAAGAATAGCACGCAAAAGTGTTCCCAAAGTTCTATTGACAACTTCAGTTTGTCCATCCGTTTGAGGATGACAAGTAGTAGAAAACAACAATTTTTTGCCAAGTTTAGCCCATAAAGTCTTCCAAAAGTAACTCAAGAATTTAACATCGCGATCAGAAACAATAGTCCTAGGCACGCCATGCAACCTAACGACTTCTCTAAAGAACATATCCGCAATGTTTGAAGCATCATCGGTTTTATGACAAGCTATAAAATGTGCCATCTTAGAGAATCTATCCACAACAACAAAAATAGAATCCCTCCCCTTCTTAGTCCTAGGCGACCCCAAAATAAAGTTCATAGAAATGTCAATACAAGTTCTTTTTAAGAATAGCACGCAAAGGTGTTCCCAAAGTTCTATTGACAAATTCAGTTTGTCCATCCGTTTGAGGATGACAAGTAGTAGAAAACAACAATTTTGTGCCAAGTTTAGCCCATAAAGTCTTCCAAAAGTAACTCAAGAATTTAACATCGCGATCAGAAACAATAGTCCTAGGCACGCCATGCAACCTAACGACTTCTCTAAAGAACATATCCGCAAAGTTTGAAGCATCATTAGTTTTATGACAAGCTATAAAATGTGCCATCTTAGAGAATCTATCTACAACAATAAAAATAGAATCCCTCCCCTTCTTAGTCCTAGGCAACGCCAAAATAAAGTCCATAGAAATGTCAATCCAAGTTCTTTTTAAGAATAGCACGCAAAAAGTGTTCCCAAAGTTCTATTGACAACTTCAGTTTGTCCATCCGTTTGAGGATGACAAGTAGTAGAAAACAACAATTTTGTGCCAAGTTTAGCCCATAAAGTCTTCCAAAAGTAACTCAAGAATTTAACATCGCGATCAGAAACAATAGTCCTAGGCACGCCATGCAACCTAACGACTTCTCTAAAGAACATATCCGCAATGTTTGAAGCATCATCGGTTTTATGACAAGCTATAAAATGTGCCATCTTAGAGAATCTATCCACAACAACAAAAATAGAATCCCTCCCCTTCTTAGTCCTAGGCAACCCCAAAATAAAATCCATAGAAATGTCAATCCAAGTTCTTTTTAAGAATAGCACGCAAAAGTGTTCCCAAAGTTCTATTGACAACTTCAGTTTGTCCATCCGTTTGAGGATGACAAGTAGTAGAAAACAACAATTTTGTGCCAAGTTTAGCCCATAAAGTCTTCCAATAGTAACTAAAGAATTTAACATCGCGACCAGAAACAACAATCCTAGGCATGCCATGCAACCTAACGACTTCTCTAAAGAAAAAATCCGCAATATTTGAAGCATCATCGGTTTTATGACAAGCTATAAAATGTGCCATCTTAGAGAATCTATCCACAACAACAAAAATAAAATCCCTCCCCTTCTTAGTCCTTGGCGACCCCAAAATAAAATCCATAGAAATGTCAATCCAAGTTTTTTTTAAGAATAGCACGCAAAAGTGTTCCTAAAGTTTTATTGACAACTTCTGTTTGTCCATCCGTTTGAGGATGACAAGTAGTAGAAAACAATAATTTTGTGCCAAGTTTAGCCCATAAAGTCTTCCAAAAGTAACACAAGAATTTAACATCGCGAGCAGAAACAATAGTCCTAGGCACGCCATGCAACCTAACGACTTCTCTAAAGAACATATCCGCAATGTTTGATGCATCATAGGTTTTATGACAAGCTATAAAATGTTCCATCTTAGAGAATCTATCCACAACAACAAAAATAGAATCCCTCCCCTTCTTAGTCCTAGGCAACCCCAAAATTAAGTCCATAGAAAGGTCAATCCAAGTTCTTTATAAGAATAGCACGCAAAAGTGTTCCCAAAGTTCTATTGACAACTTCAGTTTGTCCATCCGTTTGAGGATGACAAGTAGTAGAAAACAACAATTTTTTTGCCAAGTTTAGCCCATAAAGTCTTCCAATAATAACTAAAGAATTTAACATCGCGACCAGAAACAATAGTCCTAGGCATGCCATGCAACCTAACGACTTCTCTAAAGAACAAATCTGCAATGTTTGAAGCATCATCGGTTTTATGACAAGCTATAAAATGTGCCATCTTAGAGAATCTATCCACAACAACAAAAATAGAATCCCTCCCCATCTTCGTCTTAGGCAACCCCAAAATAAAGTCCATAGAAATGTCAATCCAAGTTCTTTTTAAGAATAGCACGCAAAGGTGTTCCCAAAGTTCTATTGACAAATTCAGTTTGTCCATCCGTTTGAGGATGACAAGTAGTAGAAAACAACAATTTTGTGCCAAGTTTAGCCCATAAAGTCTTCCAAAAGTAACTCAAGAATTTAACATCGCGATCAGAAACAATAGTCCTAGGCACGCCATGCAACCTAACGACTTCTCTAAAGAACATATCCGCAAAGTTTGAAGCATCATTAGTTTTATGACAAGATATAAAATGTGCCATCTTAGAGAATCTATCTACAACAATAAAAATAGAATCCCTCCCCTTCTTAGTCCTAGGCAACCCCAAAATAAAGTCCATAGAAATGTCAATCCAAGTTCTTTTTAAGAATAGCACGCAAAAGTGTTCCCAAAGTTCTATTGACAACTTCAGTTTGTCCATCCGTTTGAGGATGACAAGTAGTAGAAAACAACAATTTTTTGCCAAGTTTAGCCCATAAAGTCTTCCAAAAGTAACTCAAGAATTTAACATCGCGACCAGAAACAATAGTCCTTGGCATGCCATGCAACCTAACGACTTCTCTAAAGAACAAATCTGCAATGTTTGAAGCATCATCGGTTTTATGACAAGCTATAAAATGTGCCATCTTAGAGAATCTATCCACAACAACAAAAATAGAATCCCTCCCCTTCTTTGTCTTAGGCGACCCCAAAATAAAGTCCATAGAAATGTCAATCCAAGTTCTTTTTAAGAATAGCACGCAAAAGTGTTCCCAAAGTTCTATTGACAACTTCAGTTTGTCCATCCGTTTGAGGATGACAAGTAGTAGAAAACAACAATTTTGTGCCAAGTTTAGCCCATAAAGTCTTCCAATAGTAACTAAAGAATTTAACATCGCGACCAGAAACAACAGTCCTAGGCATGCCATGCAACCTAACGACTTCTCTAAAGAAAAAATCCGCAATATTTGAAGCATCATCGGTTTTATGACAAGCTATAAAATGTGCCATCTTAGAGAATCTATCCACAACAACAAAAATAGAATCCCTCCCCTTCTTAGTCCTTGGCGACCCCAAAATAAAGTCCATAGAAATGTCAATCCAAGTTTTTTTTAAGAATAGCACGCAAAAGTGTTCCCAAAGTTTTATTGACAACTTCTGTTTGTCCATCCGTTTGAGGATGACAAGTAGTAGAAAACAACAATTTTGTGCCAAGTTTAGCCCATAAAGTCTTCCAAAAGTAACTCAAGAATTTAACATCGCGAGCAGAAACAATAGTCCTAGGCACGCCATGCAACCTAACGACTTCTCTAAAGAACATATCCGCAATGTTTGATGCATCATCGGTTTTATGACAAGCTATAAAATGTGCCATCTTAGAGAATCTATCCACAACAACAAAAATAGAATCCCTCCCCTTCTTAGTCCTAGACAACCCCAAAATAAAGTCCATAGAAAGGTCAATCCAAGTTCTTTATAAGAATAACATGCAAAAGTGTTCCCAAAGTTCTATCGACAACTTCAGTTTGTCCATCCGTTTGAGGATGACAAGTAGTAGAAAACAACAATTTTTTTGCCAAGTTTAGCCCATAAAGTCTTCCAATAGTAACTAAAGAATTTAACATCGCGACCAGAAACAATAGTCCTAGGCATGCCATGCAGCCTAACGACTTCTCTAAAGAACAAATCTGCAATGTTTGAAGCATCATCGGTTTTATGACAAGCTATAAAATGTGCCATCTTAGAGAATCTATCCACAACAACAAAAATAGAATCCCTCCCCATCTTCGTCTTAGGCAACCCAAAATAAAGTCCATAGAAATGTCAATCCAAGTTCTTTTTAAGAATAGCACGCAAAGGTGCTCCCAAAGTTCTATTGACAATTCAGTTTGTCCATCCGTTTGAGGATGACAAGTAGTAGAAAACAACAATTTTGTGCCAAGTTTAGCCCATAAAGTCTTCCAAAAGTAACTCAAGAATTTAACATCGCGATCAGAAACAATTGTCCTAGGCACGCCATGCAACCTAACGACTTCTCTAAAGAACATATCCGCAATGTTTGAAGCATCATCGGTTTTATGACAAGCTATAAAATGTGCCATCTTAGAGATTCTATCTACAACAATAAAAATAGAATCCCTCCCCTTCTTAGTCCTAGGCAACCCCAAAATAAAGTCCATAGAAATGTCAATCCAAGTTCTTTTTAAGAATAGCACGCAAAAGTGTTCCCAAAGTTCTATTGACAACTTCAGTTTGTCCATCCGTTTGAGGATGACAAGTAGTAGAAAACAACAATTTTTTGCCAAGTTTAGCCCATAAAGTCTTCCAATAGTAACTAAAGAATTTAACATCGCGACCAGAAACAATAGTCCCTGGCATGCCATGCAACCTAACGACTTCTCTAAAGAACAAATCTGCAATGTTTGAAGCATCATCGGTTTTATGACAAGCAATAATATGCCCCATCTTAGAGAATCTATCCACAACAACAAAAATAGAATCCCTCCCCTTCTTAGTCCTAGGCTACCCCAAAATAAAGTCCATAGAAATGTCAATCCAAGTTCTTTTTAAGAATAGCACGCAAAAGTGTTCCCAAAGTTCAATTGACAACTTCAATTTGTCCATCCGTTTGAGGATGACAAGTAGTAGAAAACAACAATTTTGTGCCAAGTTTAGCCCATAAAGTCTTCCAAAAGTAACTCAAGAATTTAACATCGCGACCAGAAACAATAGTCCTAGGCACTCCATGCAACCTAACGACTTCTCTAAAGAACATATCCGCAATGTTTGAAGCATCATCGGTTTTATGACAAGCTATAAAATGTGCCATCTTAGAGAATCTATCCACAGCAAAAAAAAATAGAATCCCTCCCCTTCTTAGTCCTAGGCAACCCCAAAATAAAGTCCATAGAAATGTCAATCCAAGTTCTTTTTAAGAATAGCTCGCAAAAGTGTTCCCAGAGTTCTATTGACAACTTCAGTTTGTCCATCCGTTTGAGGATGACAAGTAGTAGAAAACAACAATTTTGTGCCAAGTTTAGCCCATAAAGTCTTCCAAAAGTAACTAAAAAATTTAACATCGCGACCAGAAACAATAGTCCTAGGCATGCCATGCAACCTAACGAGTTCTCTAAAGAACAAATCCGCAATGTTTGTAGCGTCATCGGTTTTATGACAAACTATAAAATGTGCCATCTTAGAGAATCTATCCACAACAACAAAAATAGAATCCCTCCTCTTCTTAGTCCTAGGCGACCCCAAAATAAAGTCCATAGAAATTTCAATCCAAGTTCTGTTTAAGAATAGCACGCAAAAGTGTTCCCAAAGTTTTATTGACAACTTCAGTTTGTCCATCCGTTTGAGGATGACAAGTAGTAGAAAGCAACAATTTTGTGCCAAGTTTAGCCCATAAAGTCTTCCAAAAGTAACTAAAGAATTTAACATCGCGACCAGAATCAATAGTCCTAGGCATGCCATGCAACCTAACGACTTCTCTAAAGAACAAATCCGCATTGTATGAAGCATCATCGGTTTTATGACAAGCTATAAAATGTGTAATCTTTGAGAATCTATCCACAACAACAAAAATAGAATCCCTCCCCTTCTTAGTCCTAGGCAACCCCGAAATAAAGTCCATAGAAATGTCAATTCAAGTTCTTTTTAAGAATAGCACGCAAAAGTGTTCCCAAAGTTCTATTGACAACTTCAGTTTGTCCATCCGTTTGAGGAAGACAAGTAGTAGAAAACAACAATTTTGTGCCAAGTTTAGCCCATAAAGTCTTCCAAAAGTAACTCAAGAATTTAACATCGCGACCAGAATCAATAGTCCTAGGCATGCCATGCAACTTAACGACTTCTCTAAAGAACAAATCCGCAATGTTTGAAGCATCATCGGTTTTATGACAAGCTACAAAATGTGCCATCTTAGAGAATCTATCCACAACAACAAAAATAGAATCCCTCCCCTTCTTAGTCCTAGGCAACCCCAAAATAAAGTCCATAGAAATGTCAATCCAAGTTCTTTTTAAGAATAGCACGCAAAAGTGTTCCCAAAGTTCTATTGATAACTTCAGTTTGTCCATCCGTTTGAGGATGACAAGTAGTAGAAAACAACAATTTTTTGCCAAGTTTAGTCCATAAAGTCTTTCAATAGTAACTAAAGAATTTAACATCGCGACTAGAAACAATAGTCCTAGGCATGCCACGCAACCTAACGACTTCTCTAAAGAACAAATCTGCAATGTTTGAAGCATCATCGGTTTTATGACAAGCTATAAAATGTGCCATCTTAGAGAATCTATCCACAACAACAAAAATAGAATCCCTCCCCTTCTTAGTCCTAGGCTACCCCAAAATAAAGTCCATAGAAATGTCAATCCAAGTTCTTTTTAAGAATAGCACGCAAAAGTGTTCCCAAAGTTCAATTGACAACTTCAATTTGTCCATCCGTTTGAGGATGACAAGTAGTAGAAAACAACAATTTTGTGGCAAGTTTAGCCCATAAAGTCTTCCAAAAGTAACTCAAGAATTTAACATCGCGATCAGAAACAATAGTCCTAGGCACGCCATGCAACCTAACGACTTCTCTAAAGAACATATCCGCAATGTTTGAAGCATCATCGGTTTTATGACAAGCTATACAATGTGCCATCTTAGAGAATCTATCCACAACAACAAAAATAGAATCCCTCCCCTTCTTAGTCCTAGGCAACCCCAAAATAAAGTCCATAGAAATGTCAATCCAAGTTCTTTTTAAGAATAGCACGCAAAAGTGTTCCCAAAGTTCTATTGACAACTTCAGTTTGTCCATCCGTTTGAGGATGACAAGTAGTAGAAAACAACAATTTTGTGCCAAGTTTAGCCCATAAAGTCTTCCAATAGTAACTAAAGAATTTAACATCGCGACCAGAAACAACAGTCCTAGGCATGCCATGCAACCTAACGACTTCTCTAAAGAAAAAATCCGCAATATTTGAAGCATCATCGGTTTTATGACAAGCTATAAAATGTGTGTGGGGACCCGGACGCTAATCATCTTTGGGATTTAATTATCAATTAAGATAAAACAGGGTCTAAAAATTTTTCGTTTTAAGATATAACTGCGGAAGGTAATGGAATCTAAATACTATACATGTCTGTATAAAATACATTTCAGTATTAAAGTACAACAAGCTAATTTAAGGTTCAACTACTAAAGTCCAGTAATAAAACCAAGTCTACTGTAAGTCCGGAATCACCACGCTACACTAGTCTTCTCTCATCATCATCTTGACCCTGATCCAGCCCCACCTGTTGTCATGCACACATACAAAACAAGACAATAGCCGGATAACTCCGGTGAGAATAAATCCCAGTATAAAACATGGTAAACATGTATATACATAAAATAATTCATTAAACATGCTGTCACGAATAAAATCAAAACATTAGATTTCATAAACTATGAAATCTAATCACAATAAGCATGCACTTCAAATCAGCTAAACATGCATATACCCAATCTAAATCATAAAGACATGCTAGCACAACTGGAAGCAATAACGAGGGGTCCCATGATCTAGGAGCCACATCCATATAAGCATGCAGTCCTAATCAAATCATGTCTAGACTCGACTCAACTATAACTCTAGGGATCCCGGGGTGAATAAGACGTCACTGGCTGTCACCTACCCAACCACTCGGGGCGACTGTACGTCTTATTCCTAGACTTCGGTCCGATCTGTATCGACGGCTGGCAATAGGAGTAATGGCTACTCCTAAGTTGAGATACACCGAACGTCTAGAAGTCTGACAATGGCTGTCAAGACTTTCCTATCTTAAATGCAATGAATAGAATTCTGTAAACAAAGCATAATCATATTCATAACTGAATATCACAATTACCTTACCTGCTTGAATACAATTCTAAAATCAAAGCATAATCAGGTAACAATATAAATAATAATCTAGTATGTGATTTTATTGGGAAACTCAAATGAGATTTCATTTGATTTGGGACTTCCCGAATATCACATGCATTATACCTTTGTCTTCCTGATCTGATGAAGACGACGTCTCAAAGTCGAATTTGTCCATATCTGATCTGAAATGACAATAACAGATACACTGTATCAATGTGTAACCCAATTCAAAATCTGTCTGGTCAATATCTGAATACACTACAATCTGATTCATATCAACCATATCACAAGATAACAGAAACTAATACTGAATCCGATCAATCTGTACCCACTGATGTTTAGACGGCATAACAATACAGTCTTGTAACCCCGTCAGTCTTAACATCACAAGTATAATTGTAACGACCCATTACAGGCCCAGTGGACCGCCCATACGGCCCACTGCCAACCGACCCAAGGCTATCCCGATCTTGGGCTCCCTCTATGGGGCCTTTGTCCCTCACGGGCTTTCCATAGGCGTCGTATGGTTACTCATAGAACTTCTATAGTCCAGGCTATAGTTTGTGCCTTCCAAGAATGGAACCCAAGACCTCCCTGGGAAGGCACAAACTATAGCCTGGACTATAGAAGTTCTATGAGTAACCATACGACGCCTATGGAAAGCCCGTGAGGGACAAAGGCCCCATAGAGGGAGCCCAAGATCGGGATAGCCTTGGGTCGGTTGGCAGTGGGCCGTATGGGCGGTCCACTGGGCCTGTAATGGGTCGTTACAATAAAAGGCGTTGTAATAGCCGAGCCCGGTGTACGGTACGATTTAAGTTTCGTTTGTTATTTGAGTTATTTGATTAGATGTTCAGAGTTGTATTTTTGGGCTATAGTATTGTTAGTTTTATTGTCTTGAGGTGTTAGTTGATGTTGGTTGTTCGTTTCAGAGTTTCGGATCGATTCTAGTTGCATGGGAATAGTGCTTGGCCGTGGCTTGAGTGCACCCGCGCTCTTAACTGGAGTGCCCCCGCGGTGTACTGTGCAGTTTTTGTGTTGGAGGGCCGTAGCATCACCGCACCCGCGGTGATGCAGTGACCGCACCCGCGGTGTGTAGCGCACCCGCGCTGCTTGCGTCGCCGCACCAGCGCTGTTCGTGTTCCAGAATTTTTGAGAATGCCGTAACCATTGCGCACCCGCGGTGCTTAGAGGAGCGCACCCGCGGTGAAGGTATGGGCGAGTTTTTAAGCTACTTTTTGGAGTGGTTGGCCATACTTTCCCTTTCTTTTCTCCTCCATTCTCGACTTTTCTCTCCATTTCTAGGGTTTTCAGTCATTTCTTTCCTTTCCTATCTTCGATTCAGGCGTTTGTTTGGAATTTCGACTTGAGTTCGACGTTCTCCTTGGTGCTAGGAAGCTTGGGTAAGCTTTTGGTGTGATTCTGTTAAGGTTGTAAATTAAGAGTTGTTTAGGTTGGTTGTTTATGTGGATTTATGGATTATTTAGCTTGTAATCTTGGATATTTAGTTGATATTGGTGTTATTTGTGGATTATTTGTTGTAGGTGGTGATCAAGAGCTAAGTTGAGGTGTTTGTTGTGGTTTGTAAGTGGAAATTCATTCCTTTTGCTCACATGATTATATATGTATGTGTTTCAAAGAGTTTATTGTGTTATTCCCTTTCATTTGATCCATAGTATGTATTGTTATATGTATTGGAGGCATTGTATGTCTCATTATTGATTAAAGGGAATACAAAGAGATATATAGAGTTCAAAGTGATTGTTAAAACCAGAGAAGAGTTTAAATGTTTTCGGATTGATAAATACATAGTCAGAGATTGCATGCAATATTAGATGATCATCGCCTATAGGCTTATATCCCTCAGAGTTATCGGTATTTATATCGATTTGGGATACGAGCACCCCAGAGCAGAGATACTATTGATATCAATCCCCAGAGCAAAAGAGAAATACCATCATATTTTATATGCTATTGCTATGTTATTGATATTCAGAGTTTACAGTTCAGAGTTGATGGTATTTATGATTTCAAAGAGATGTTTTACAGAGTTATTGTTCATTGTTATATAAGAGTTCCACTTGCTGAGATTTATTCTCATTTCAGTTATTTTCATGTGATGCAGATCAGAGTGGTGCCTCGGGACGTTGACTGTAGCTCGGGGGTCATATGCATACACCGTTGGAAGGAGGATTTTGGCATGATCATAGGAATGATGTTTTGTTTTTGTTATGTCATTTAAATGATCATGTATTTATTTTGTAAAGATATTTGATGAAATGTATTTTGAAACTCCTTCCGTATATTTTAAAGAGAAAATTTTATTTCCGCTGCGTATTTATTTTAAAAAAAAAAAGAGGATCGGGGTGTCACATTTAGTGGTATCAGAGCGGTGTTCTTCGGACCAATGCATATGACTTCGTCTACTTTCAACTGTCCGGGTATGTTTTCTTTGCATCTATCTATTGTTTTGTATTGATTGGTGTCTTGTGAGCATTGTAGAGTAGAGGATGCCTCCTAAGCGTAAGGCGTCAGAGGGGGAGGATAGTTCGTCCTCGAGAGTTGTCGACGAGTTCGGCAAGTTACTGAAGGAGCAGGCTAAGGTTCACAGTGAGCAGATCCAGCAGTTGCTTAGACTGCAAGGAGCAGGCCAGGGCAGAGGCCAAGGTAGGGGGCAGGTTGCTCCAGTAGCAGTTGGTTCTGATGCTATCTTTTCTGCGTTTAAGAGGATGGATCCACCCGAGTTTCCAGGCAGCTCCGATCCTTTAGCTGCAGTAGAGTGGGTCAAGGCTTTGGAGGCGATTTTTGATCATCTCCACTATGAGGACAGAGACCGTATCAGTTGTGCTGTTTTCATGCTGGTTAAAGCTGCACGTTTGTGGTGGAATGCGACCAAGGTTGGCATTGATGTTTCTACTTTGAAGTGGTCTGAGTTTACTGAGCTTTTCTACGACAAGTACTTTCCTGATGCACTGCGAGCGAGGAAGGTTACAGAGTTCTTGGAGCTTCGTCAGGGGAGCTTGAATGTGGACGAGTATATTCTCAGGTTCGAGGAGGGTTGCCTTTTTGCTCCGTACATTGCTACTAGTGATAAAGATAAAGGCGCTCACTTCATTCGAGGCCTTAGAGCGGAGATCAGGCGTGATATCAATATGTCCAAGGCTGTGACTTTCAAGGAGATTGTGTCCAAGGCGTTGCTAGCAGAGCAGGACGAGAAGGATATCGCCAGGGAGAGACAGGCGAGGCACCAGGCTAGTGTTCAAAGAGGCCAGAGTTCAGGTCAGCGTGGCAGAGATCGATTCAAGGGGAAGGGCAAGGTGGATCAGAGTCCTAGGCCACCGTCAGTGCCAGTTGCTCCGTCTGATTCTGAGAGATCTTTGTGTCCCAAGTATGGCAGACCTCATCGTGGAGAGTGTAGATTTGGCACTCGTTCTTGCTATCGTTGTGGCATGCCAGGCCATATTTCCAGAGATTGTCCTAAGGGAGCTAGCCAGGAGAAGGTGCAGGGTCGTATCTTTTCGATGACTAAGGAAGGTATTAATCGTAATTCTTCTGTAATCTCTAGTTCCATTTTAATTTCAGGCAGAGTAGCTACTACTTTGATTGATACTGGTGCTACTCATTCTTTTATGTCTGAATTGTTTTTGAGATCTTTGGGTATAGTTCCTTCTGTTATTCCCCTTCAGCTTAGTGTTGTTTTGCCTTCGGGAGATGTTTTGTGCCCGACTTCCATAGTGTATGCGTGCCCCGTTCGTTTTGTTGATCGAGAGGTCTTTGCTGATTTGATTGTGATCCCGATGGTTGCCTTTGATGTTATTCTTGGCATGGATTGGCTGTCGACCTATCGTGCTGTTATTGATTGCGTTGCTAAGACGGTGACTTTTGCAGATGATGGCCAGGGAGGAGTTCTCGCCAGCTCAGGTACTTCGCTGGTCCTTCCTTTTATTTCGTGTCTTGATGCTGAGAGGCTATTGTGTAGAGGTTGTGATGTTTTTCTAGCATCTGTTGTGGATATGGATAGACTGATTAAGTTGAATATTGATGATATTGATGTGGTGAGGGAGTTTGCGGATGTGTTTGAGGATGATGTTCCGGGTTTGCCGCCGGATAGAGATGTAGAGTTTGTTATTGATCTTGCTCCAGGTACGGTTCCTATTTCTAAGGCTCCGTATAGGATGGCTCCTACTGAGATGAAAGAGTTGAAGACGCAGTTGCAGGATCTTCTAGATAAGGGTTTCATTCGTCTGAGTTCTTCGCCTTGGGGAGCTCCGGTTCTATTTGTTAAGAAGAAGGACGGGTCTTTGCGTCTGTGTATCGATTACAGAGAGCTCAACAAAGTGACGATCAAGAACAAGTATCCGTTGCCACGGATTGACGATCTATTTGACCAACTCCAGGGTGCCACTGTTTTCTCGAAGATTGATCTTCGGTCTGGCTACTATCAGTTGAAGGTTAGGGAGTCTGATATCCCTAAGACGGCTTTCCGGACCAGGTATGGTCACTATGAGTTTCTCGTGATGTCTTTTGGTTTGACCAATGCCCCTTCTGTTTTCATGGACCTGATGAACCGTGTGTTCAAGCCGTATTTGGATAGCTTCGTCATTGTCTTTATCGACGATATCTTGATCTATTCCAAGTCCAGAGAGCTTCATTCAGAGCATCTCAGAGTTGTTCTCTAGTTGCTGAGAGAGCGGAGGTTGTTTGCTAAGTTGAAGAAGTGTGAGTTTTGGCTGGATCAGATTTCTTTTCTAGGCCATGTCGTTTCGAGGGATGGCATTGCTGTTGATCCGATGAAGATAGAGGCGATTCAGAAGTGGCCTATTCCTACGACTGTTTCAGAGGTACGCAGTTTCCTTGGTTTGGCGGGTTATTATCGTCGTTTCATTTCGGATTTTTCCAAGATTGCCCTGCCATTGTCCAATCTGACAAGGAAGACTGTGAAGTTCGAGTGGTCTATAGATTGCCAGAGCGCATTTCAGGAGTTGAAGGATAGATTGACGTCAGCTCCTATTCTCGCATTGCCCAGTGGTTCAGAGGATTTTGTGGTCTATACCGATGCGTCGAAGAAGGGTCTCGGTGCAGTGTTGATGCAGAGAGGTAAGGTCATTGCCTATGCTTCTCGCCAGTTGAAGGATTATGAGAAGAATTATCCGACGCATGATTTAGAGTTGGCAGCTGTGGTTTTCGCCTTGAAGATTTGGAGACACTACTTGTATGGCGAAAAGTGTGAGATCTTCACAGACCACAAGAGTTTGAAGTATCTGTTTTCTCAGAGAGAGCTCAATATGCGGCAGAGGAGGTGGTTAGAGCTTGTCAAGGATTACGATGTGACTATCAGTTATCACCCAGGGAAGGCGAATGTTGTGGCTGATGCTTTAAGCCGCAAGTCGAGTGTTTCATTGAGTTCTTTGATTCAGAGACCGTTGCTGATGGATTTGCAGAGAGAGGAGATTGATCTGGTGATTCCAGGCACCATTGCTCGTCTTTCAGCGTTGGTTATTCGATCTTCATTGACGGACAGGATTCGTAGAGAGCAGTCGACTGATGTTCAGTTGACAGAGTTGAGAGATAGAGCAGAGATTAGAGGTAATTCAGAGTTTGCCTTGAATGGTGATGGTTTGGTGACTTTCAGAGGTCGTATTTGTGTTCCTGTTGGCGATGATATTCGTAGAGATATTCTGACAGAGGCTCATACCGCGCCGTATTCGATTCATCCAGGCAGTACGAAGATGTATCAGGATCTTCGTCGACTCTACTGGTGGCCAGGTATGAAGAAGGATGTTGCCGTGTTCATTTCTCAGTGCCTTACTTGTCAGCAGGTGAAGATTGAGCACCAGAGACCTGCTGGGACATTGTTGTCGTTGCCGATTCCTCAGTGGAAGTGGGAGCATATTACGATGGATTTCGTGACTGGTCTTCCCAGAGTGCGGAGAGGTTTCAATTCTATTTGGGTTATCGTTGATCGATTGACTAAGTCAGCGCACTTTCTTCCAGTCAAGACGACGTATTCGATGAACCAGTATGCCGAGGACTACATAGCAGAGATTGTCAGACTTCATGGTGTCCCTGTGTCGATCGTGTCTGATCGTGACCCCAGATTTACTTCAGAGTTTTGGAAGAGTTTGCACAGAGCTATGGGTTCGCGATTAGCGTTCAGTACAGCCTATCATCCTCAGAGTGATGGTCAGTCAGAGAGAGTCATTCAGATTCTTGAGGATATGCTCAGAGCTTGTACTATAGACTTTCCAAGTAGCTGGGATTCTTTGTTGCCTTTGGCTGAGTTCACTTATAATAATAGCTACCAGGCGACGATTGGCATGGCACCGTATGAGGCACTTTATGGAAGGAAGTGCAGGTCTCCCTTGTATTGGGACGAGGTTGGTGAGAGGAAGATGTTGGGACCAGAGTTGGTCCAGCAGACTGCTGATGTTGTTGCTGTTATCAGAGAAAGGATGAAGACTGCCCAGTCCAGACAGAAGAGCAATGCAGATGTTCGTCGCAGACCTTTGCAGTTCGAGGTTGGCGACCACGTGTTTCTGAAGATAGCACCTCTCAAGGGTGTGATGCGATTTGGCAAGAAGGGCAAGTTGAGTCCTAGATTTATTGGTCCATTCGAGATATTGGACAGAGTTGGCGATCGAGCCTACAGATTAGCCCTACCTCCAGATCTTGACAGAGTTCATAATGTGTTTCACGTATCGATGCTCAGGAAGTATGTTGCAGATCCTTCCCATGTTCTACGCCATGAGCCATTGGACTTGACGCCGAATTTGACATATCAAGAGATTCCGATTCAGATTTTGGATCGCACAGTTAGAGTTCTGAGGAACAAAGAGATCAGCATTGTCAAAGTTCTTTGGAGGAACCATTTGTTAGAGGAGGCTACGTGGGAACCAGAGGAGGAGATAAGAGAGAAGTATCCTGAGTTGTTCGTGCCGTGTCGTCAATTTCGCGGACGAAATTCCCTTAAGGGGGGGGAGATTGTAATAGCCGAGCCCGGTGTACGGTACGATTTAAGTTTCGTTTGTTATTTGAGTTATTTGATTAGATGTTCAGAGTTGTATTTTTGGGCTATAGTATTGTTAGTTTTATTGTCTTGAGGTGTTAGTTGATGTTGGTTGTTCGTTTCAGAGTTTCGGATCGATTCTAGTTGCATGGGAATAGTGCTTGGCCGTGGCTTGAGTGCACCCGCGCTCTTAACTGGAGTGCCCCCGCGGTGTACTGTGCAGTTTTTGTGTTGGAGGGCCGTAGCATCACCGCACCCGCGGTGATGCAGTGACCGCACCCGCGGTGTGTAGCGCACCCGTGCTGCTTGCGTCGCCGCACCCGCGCTGTTCGTGTTCCAGAATTTTTGAGAATGCCGTAACCATTGCGCACCCGCGGTGCTTAGAGGAGCGCACCCGCGGTGAAGGTATGGGCGAGTTTTTAAGATACTTTTTGGAGTGGTTGGCCATACTTTCCCTTTCTTTTCTCCTCCATTCTCGACTTTTCTCTCCATTTCTAGGGTTTTCAGTCATTTCTTTCCTTTCCTATCTTCGATTCAGGCGTTTGTTTGGAATTTCGACTTGAGTTCGACGTTCTCCTTGGTGCTAGGAAGCTTGGGTAAGCTTTTGGTGCGATTCTGTTAAGGTTGTAAATTAAGAGTTGTTTAGGTTGGTTGTTTATGTGGATTTATGGATTATTTAGCTTGTAATCTTGGATATTTAGTTGATATTGGTGTTATTTGTGGATTATTTGTTGTAGGTGGTGATCAAGAGCTAAGTTGAGGTGTTTGTTGTGGTTTGTTAGTGGAAATTCATTCCTTTTGCTCACATGATTATATATGTATGTGTTTCAAAGAGTTTATTGTGTTATTCCCTTTCATTTGATCCATAGTATGTATTGTTATATGTATTGGAGGCATTGTATGTCTCATTATTGATTAAAGGGAATACAAAGAGATATATAGAGTTCAAAGTGATTGTTAAAACCAGAGAAGAGTTTAAATGTTTTCGGATTGATAAATACATAGTCAGAGATTGCATGCAATATTAGATGATCATCGCCTATAGGCTTATATCCCTCAGAGTTATCGGTATTTATATCGATTTGGGATACGAGCACCCCAGAGCAGAGATACTATTGATATCAATCCCCAGAGCAAAAGAGAAATACCATCATATTTTATATGCTATTGCTATGTTATTGATATTCAAAGTTTACAGTTCAGAGTTGATGGTATTTATGATTTCAAAGAGATGTTTTACAGAGTTATTGTTCATTGTTATATAAGAGTTCCACTTGCTGAGATTTATTCTCATTTCAGTTATTTTCATGTGATGCAGATCAGAGTGGTGCCTCGGGACGTTGACTGTAGCTCGGGGGTCATATGCATACACCGTTGGAAGGAGGATTTTGGCATGATCATAGGAATGATGTTTTGTTTTTGTTATGTCATTTAAATGATCATGTATTTATTTTGTAAAGATATTTGATGAAATGTATTTTGAAACTCCTTCCGCATATTTTAAAGAGAAAATTTTATTTCCGCTGCGTATTTATTTTAAAAAAAAAAAGAGGATCGGGGTGTCACATTTAGTAATAGCTCAATTGGTACCAGGATTGTGCCAAGTAACTATATATCCATGTGATCTTGGGTTCGATCCTGGGGAGGCACAAACTTAAGTTCATGGACTATAGAAGTTCTATGAGTAACCATACGACGCCTATGGAAAGCCCGTGAGGGACAAAGGCCCCATAGTGGGAGCCCAAGATCGGGATAGCCTTGGGTCGGTTGGCAGTGGGCCGTATGGGCGGTCCACTGGGCCTGTAATGGGTCGTTACAATAATACCAGAAATCCTAATAAATCTCAGTACATTCTATAACTTCAATACCGGTATCCTGTAAAATGAATAACAGCATAATTCTGATAGCAATCTCAATCAAATCAACTCTAAAATTCATAACAATGCCATACCCAGTCTATTTCTAAATCTGACTTCGATTCTACGATGTCTACAGTAGCAGAAACACCATATCTGAATCATATTCAATTCTAACAACATCAGAAATTCAAATCTTGTCTAAACGTAATAAAACTTACGTCCTTGTGTAGTCTGCGTTGATAGGAACACAGTACCGAAGTCGGATTTCAATTCAGATAGACGGTTTACTCGCAAATCGATTTCAAAGAAAAGAACAAAGCTTTTCTTAAGCTTCTCGATTCCTTCTCCATATTCTGAATGAGGAATCCGATTTTTATACATATATATATACATTCCACGCATGCAAGGCAAGTGGCGGAGTGCATGACTCGCACGTTTCGCGCATATGCACGCACAAAGTCGCGCATATGCGCCAGTTGTTCGAACCAGCCATTTTCCTTCTCGCGCATATGCGCCAATCTTTCCGCGCATATGCACAAACCATTCTGTCCCTTCCGCGCATATGCGCCATCATCTTCGCGCATATGCGCCAATGCTTCTGGCCTTGCCGCGCATGTGCGCCATCTTCTTCGCGCATATGCGCCGCTGCTTCTGCCATCTCCGCGCATGTGCGCCAATACATGCTGCGCATGTGCGCGGGACCTTTCTTGCACACTTAATTTTAATTCTTTTCGCGACTCTCCTGGTCTGATCCGTTCCGTCTATAATCATCTCGATTTAATTAAATAAATCATTTCAGATTAATCTCAAGTTACAGTAATCATATCCAAATCATTTCAGATTACGGTAATTAAATTCTCGGGCATTATATTTCTCCCCCTCTTAGATCTGAGTTCGTCCTCGAACTCACCAATCATCAAACCAAATCTATCAGACGAACTGTATAACAAAGGTTAACATCCAAATTCATTTCACTAGCCGAATCACTCCCATATTACTGGCTATACAACACCCGTATACGCCAATTGCAACCCATAACAAAGCAATACCACCTGTAGTTGCTATTCCATCTTTTTATTCCAATCAAGGACCTATTCCATCTTCGGTTTCAAATACCAATCGTCATCATCCGACATTGGTTTCCTACATCTATCCATTCTGAATTATCTTGATAACTAATGCTAACATTCAGCACTAGAGTTCTATCAATATCTTTCAATTTCTGACTACTACCCGCTGACTACCTGTCAATCTGTAACAAAAGTTTGAGAGAAAACAGCTTATGATATAACCTACCATAAGTGCAAACTTCATCACAATCACATCAATCTGATTATTTCTTTGACAGTGATCTCTGTCTTCTAGTTTTGTTGGTACATCTTCTTATACAACCTACTAGATATAGATTGAACAATCTATCAATCACAATCATCTCACATCTCTATCTGAAGAAAATAGCGGTAATTTTTATTACAAAAGTAATAGAAATGTACTCCCATTCCTATTCAGGAATATACTAAGTCGGTAATTATCTTCTGATTCCTAGCTTTCTGGCTTCTTTTGTTAGCGATCCAGACATATCAGTATTATTTTTACCAACCTTTCGGTACAAATTCTGTTATAACTGATCAAATCTGTCTATACCAACACTATTTGTTCGAGTATCATATATTCTGAAATATCTGAATGAAAACTGAATCCCCTGCGGTGCATTTCTGACACTACTTGTGACTTCAGATTCGAACTATTCGGTATAAACAATCAGTTAATAATATAAAATAATGAAGAAATACCTACCTGGCATTCGGCTCTGACTACCCATATCAAAAGCTATAAATAATTTTGAAACATTTTGACATCACACAATAGAAGTAGTCTGTCTGATACAAACACAAAGTCACATATCTGTTACTGTAAACGATACTCTGCTCTGATTTCAACTGTTTACAATAAACTGTATTACACTGATTCCAATAACGGTAATTTCACATCGAATTCTGAATAGAAAGAAACTTATACAGATCTAGTGAGTTTAAGAAACTCATAACATAATAAATTCTGGCTGGCTGACCAATCTTCATACTGCCCAGATCAGCTGCTTTATCTCATCTGCAATAACTGCTTTATCTCATCTGCAATTAGAATATACTCCCAAACAATATAAGATGTCTCAAATACTGATTTAGAACAATAACAATACTCAGCAGATATACAGCAATATAAGAAGAAGATAATCATAATAAGATAATCTGTCCAGCTTAGATAAGAAAGTTCTGACATATCTGACATTCTGCTAATTCTGACATTCCTGATACCGCATAGTCTGAATATAAACCTGTATCAATAACTGCATTCGGATCCCTACCTGACCCATTGCTGTATACAATAATCACAGTTCTCGGAATATTTAACCCAATCTTCAAATATTCAATATAAACAATCAGATGCTGTGGATATATCCCGGAATCATAGATATAACAAGCATAATTCTTCAAAATACCCCTGAACACATAATCTGTCATTCTAGAGACAGAACTAAAATGTCTTCAAGAGAAATACAAAATCAACTGGATTCTTTAGCCCATACTTTAATCTGTCAATTCTTTCAATTCTCTCTGATAGAGAACCCATCTGACATCTTATCTAAGCAAACACCAGTTAACTATTATCTTACTATCAAATTTTAGAATCGATTTCAGTGGATCTACTGGATACATAAGGATACCATCTGTTCCTTTCTGTAATAATCGAGTCCTAAACCCTAAAATTGTCTAAGGACTTCTGGATCGAAAATCCTCATTTATCACCTAGATCTGGTCTTAATCTTACTATTTCTGGAACGCATTCTACGATATTTCTGTACTTGTTTAGCATATACATGTCAATAATGTTAGAGTAGGTGCCCGTCGAGCCAAGTGTTGGCCGAGTGTTCACAATGAAACTCTATGAATAAGCAGTCTTTATTTTAATAATATTTGAAATTATTACTTTGGCAAATCTTTATCTGTATACCCATGCTAGCTGCATAGATAAAGCCCTTGAATATACAAATAGTAGAAAGAATATGAGATGCTCATATGATGAGTATCATGAAACTCATATTTGTAATACTGTATATTCTAAACGGTTCCTAGTCGATTCAGCCGCCACTAAGAAGGATATAGGCCGCTCGAGTTAGAGACTAGTATCTGCGATGTGAGTACCATGTTTCATTGGTAGGGGACATTGTGATGTCCGAACATGCAGATAGGTGCTCCTTGTAGAGTGCACTGAACAACCCTCCATAAAAGGACTTTCCAAGTGGTTCTCACTTATCGAGTGGAAAAGTCCTGGTTTATGGTTGTACAGAATTAGTCCTTATGACCCGGGACAACATTGAGACTCTATGTGCTAGAATTACACTTTGACTTGTTTACCGACTCTCATGGAGTCATCAGGTGGCAAGGTTGGGTGTTCTGTCGAAACACATAGGAGTCGATGCATTGTAGTCGGGGATTCACCGCTTACCTTCGGGTATGGATATCCTATGTGTTATCATGTGTATGTAGATCGAAATCTCTGGCCAGAGTATGGTTGTAATTATGAAAGGTGTTTCATAGATTACACCATCGATGCAACTACGACATGACACATAGTATCGATTCATTGACAACTCTCGATAAACCAATGGTTGTCGAATCGATCGGGATATATGAGTTGAAGGGACCGTACTGTACGCTAACCATAATTGAATGGTTCTTGCAGGCACTATCATGTGATACCTAGGGAATCACGTAAGCGATGCTGCTAGGCGTTTAACGTGATTGGTTGGGTACTATCAGACTTGAGTTCTGACGTTCTTACTATCAAGGAGTTGATAAGTAAGAATGGAGCAATTGGGGTATGCTCGAATAAGGACATGTTTAGTCCGAATCACATAGAGATGTGAACCCACGGCTAGTTGTATCAATGAACCATTGAGGGCCACACAAGTACTAGCTTTGTAAATCCCGATGAGAAGTGAAAAAATAGTTCAATGTGTTGAACGGCTTATAAAGGAGTTTATAAGCGTAAGGAAAATTAGAAGTATGACTTCTATAAAGGAGAAAATAGTTCAAAGTGTTGAACGGCTTATAAATGTGTTTATAAGTGTAAAGAAAAATAGAAGTATGACTTCTATGAGAGAAATATAAATTTTAGTTTATGGAAGTGTTCCTAGAATTAAAATTTGGCCAAGTGACTAATGTTTTTGAAAATTGTGATTTTCATAAACATTATTATGGACTAAATTAAATTAATTCAAGTGTTGAATTAATTAAACACTAGTGGGCCTAGTAGAGCCCAAATAATTAAATTAATTCAAGTGTTGGATTAATTAAATAATATTGAGTCTTGTAGAGCTCAATTAAAATAATTATTTAAACTAGTGGGACTTGGGTAAATTCAAGTAATGTTTAATTAGTCTCAAATATGTTTGAGATAATTAAATTTAGTCCAAAGTTTTTAATTTGATTAAAAACTATATTGTATGCATGCATGGGAGGTGAAGAGTTGGGGAATACTTTTGATTAAAATATTGGTTGGCATGCAACTTTTTGTATCAACTTTTTGCAACCCCAAGAGAACTCTTCCCTCCTCCATTCTAAGCATGAGTTGGCCGAAACTTTGAACCCTTATTCTCTCCCATTTTTCTCCATTTTTGTGTTCTTCAATTTGTTGAAGAAAACACACTTCTCTTTGAAAAATCCTCAAATATTTCTAGTGCAATATTTGAGGGGATCTACCTAGTTGGTGGTGGGCTTAATAGTTGAGCAAGGAGTGCTCATTGGAAAGCTTGAAGATAGTTTCTACCTTTCAAGAGCTTTGTTGTTTGACAACAAAGTTGGAGCCATAATCAATCTCTTGAGATTGATAGGTATATTTCTTTAAAACACCCTATGAATGTCATTTTGTGTTTTTATTGTATTTGTTGCACAATGTATGGGGTGGCCGAAATTTTGAGCTAAAAATTTTAGATTTTAAACTTCCGTTGCGCTTCCGGCCACCGTAACCGGTCCGTTTTCAAATAATGCAATCCAAATCAGACAATTACAAGTACATCATAATCTAATCCAGTCTCATCCTCATCTAACTGTAGTATATAATATGTCACAGAAATTTCTGATATCAACATAATCCTCAACAGCCAAGGAATCAATACTACAGTATACACAGACCCAACAGATACAACATATCTCCATACTACTCATTCACAGATACTCATAACGAATGCATTAGTATATATCAATACGTATGCAATATAATCATAAAGAATGGTACCTGTTGTAACTACTGGGTCTGTTTTTCACGCATTGCCACCCGATGGTCCTGCTCCCCAGAATTTTTGGGAACCCTTCTGAGGACACACTCTAGCAAAATGCCCATGTTGTCCGCAGATATTGCATCTACCAGTCACTCCCTGGCATTGTTCGGTGGGATGTCTCCCTCCACACCTAGTGCAATAGACTCCAGTATAACTCGGACTGGAACCACTGGAACTGGAGGAACCACTGCCTAACTTCTTGAACTGTTTCTTCCGAGCTTTCAGCAAATCTTGCTTTCCACTCGTGCTGCCACGTTCAAATCTCGAAGGGGATTGTGGTGTCTGGGGTTGCTTCACACACAACCTCGTTAATTGTCGAATCAGACTCTCTTCTGCTCTCTTTGCTTTACTCAAGACATCAGCAAAGTGATAGGGTCGCTGTAGATTCATGAATGCAACTATCTCCGAATTCAATCCTCTAATGAATTGATTCACTACAGCTTCATCATCCCTAGCCATATGAGGAGCAAAACGCAACAGAGTAGAAAATTTAGCAGCATAATCATCAATATTCAATTGACCTTGACTTAAATTCTCAAACTCTGCTTTCTTGTCTTCTCGGTACGAGACGGAGAAAAATCTTTGATAGAATTCAGTCTTGAAGACTTCCCACGTGATCACAGTACCACGTAGTGCTAATACTCTTTTGATTGTAATCCACCAACTTCTGGCAGCCTCTTGTAATTGGTGAAATACCAATTTAACTCTTTGGTCATCTGTACAATCCAGTAGATCAAACAATATCTCTATGTCCTCAACCCAATGCTGACACGTTTCAGGCGTCTCTGTACCACTCAGAATCGGCGGCTGAAATTGTTAGAGTAGGTGCACGTCGAGCCAAGTGTTGGCCGACTGTTCACAATGAAACTCTTTGTATAAACGATCTTTATTTAAATAATATTTCAATTTATTAATTTGACGCATCTTTATCTTTATACCCATGCTTGTTGCATAGATAAATTCCTTGAATATACAAATAGTAGAAAGAATATGAGATGCTCATATGATGAGTATCATGAAACTCATATTTGGAATACTGTATATTCTAAACCGTTCCTAGTCGATTCAGCCGCCACTAAGAAGGATAAAGGCCGCTCGAGTTAGAGACTAGTATCTGCGATGTGAGTACCATGTTTCATTGGTAGGGGACATTGTGATGTCCGAGCGTGCAGATAGGTGCTCCTGGTAGAGTGCACTGAACAACCCTCTATAAAGGACTTTCCAAGTGGTTCTCACTTATCGAGTGGAAAAGTCCTAGTTTATGGTTGTACACCATTAGTCCTTATGACCCGGGACAACATTGAGACTCTATATGCTAGCGTTTCACTTTGACTTGTTTACCGACTCTTATGGGGTCATCAGGTGGCAAGGTTGGGTGTTACGGCGAAACATATAGGAGTCGATGCATTGTAGCCGGGGATTCACCGCTTACCTACGGGTATGGATATCCTATGTGTTTTTCATGTATGTGTGGGTTGAAATCTCTGATCAGAGTATGGTGGTAATTATGAAAGGAGTTTCATAAATTACACCATCGATGCAACCACAACATGACACATAGTATCGATTCATTGACAACTCTCGATAAACCAATAGTTGTCGAATCGGTCGGGATATATGAGTTGAAGGGACCGTACTGTACGCTAACCATAATTGAATGGTTCTTGCAGGCACTATCATGTGATACCTAGGGAATCACGTAAGCGATGCTGCTAGGCGTTTAACGTGATTGGTTGGGTACTATCAGACTTGAGTTCTGACGTTCTTACTATCAAAGAGTTGATAAGTAAGAATGGAGCAATTGGGGTATGCTCGAATAAGGACATGCTTAGTCCGAATCACATAGAGATGTGAACCCACGGCTAGTTGTATCAATGAACCATTGAGGGCCACACAAGTACTGGCTTTGTAAATCCCGATGAGAAGTAAAATAGTTCAATGTGTTGAACGGCTTATAAATGTGTTTATAAGCGTTAAGAAAAATAGAAGTATGACTTCTAAGAGAGAAATATAAATTTTAATTTATGGAAGTGTTCCTAAGATTAAAATTTGGCCAAGTAAATAATGTAGTTGAAAATTGTGATTTTCATAAACATTATTGTGGACTAAATAAAATTAATTCAAGTGTTGAATTAATTAAACACTAGTAGACCTAGTAGAGTCTAAATAATTAAATTAATTCAAGTGTTGAATTAATTAAATAATATTGAGTCTTGTAGAGCTCAATTAAAATAATTATTTAACTAGTGGGACTTGAATAAATTCAAGTAGTATTTAATTAATCTCAAATGTGTTTGAGATAATTAAAATTTAGTCTATGGTTTTTAATGTGTTAAAAACTATATTGTATGCATGTCATTCTAGGGTTTGCATGCTTTGGGGAGGTGAAGGGTTGGAGACTAGGCATGCAACTTTTTGTTGCTTTTGAGAGTTGCTTTACTCACAACCTAGACTCAACTTCTCTCCCTCATTCATACTCTACCTTGGCCGAAAAATTGGGGCTTTTTCTCTCAAATATTTTTCTTCTTTGTTCTTCATTTTTGTTGGAGAAACAAAAATCTTTTCATTGAAAAATCTTCTAGTTTTTCTAGTGCAAAACTAGAAGGGGTTTACCTAGCTTGTGGTGGGCCTTATTTTGAAGGAAAGGAGGTTGAGCTTGTAGACTTGTCTTCCATTTGAAGAGCTTTGTTGTTCACAACAAAGTTGGTGCCATCATCAACTCTAAGGAGTTGATAGGTAAATTTCTACAAACATCCTATGCATGTTTTTGATTTCTTGTAAATATTGCACAAAATATATGAGGGGGCCGAAATATATGCTCTAAAATTTTAATTTTTCGCTTCCGTTGCGTTTCCGGCCTCCGTAACCGGTCCGCTTTCAAGTGGTATCAGAGCTAAGGTTACGGTTTTTGTGCTATATTTACGTAATATTGTATTGAGATCGATTTCTAACCGCTTGAGAATTTTTGGGTGCAAGATTTGAAAGGGCCGAAAATATTTTACAAAACAAAAAAAAAAAAAAACATTTTTCGGGCAGCCGAGGGGCTGCCCGAAGGGGCTGCCCGAAAATTTCGGGCAGCCGAGGGGCAGCCCAAGGGGCTGCCCGAAATGTACAGATTTTAAAATAAAAAAAAAAATTTTTTGTTGCCGGAATCCGGCGACGGCGATGACGGCTAGGGTTTCCAAAAGTGTTTTGGACAATCTTAGTGTCATGGGCCTTGAGTTGTTGGGCCATTAGATGGTCAACATAATTTTGTGAAATTTAAATGGGCCAAGCTATTTTTGGTGAAAAATGAGTTTTGGGCCCTTAAGTTTAAATTTACAATTGTTGCACATATTTTCTCATAAAATAAATAATTGAAGTAGGACTTTAATTATTTATAGTAAATTGTGATTTACAAGAAATTCGATTATAAATAAATTAATTTGAAAGTACACAAAGGTGTTTGTATACTTTGTTGATTTAATTTATAATTGTGGCGGTTAGTGATTGGATCAAGATATATAATATTGGATCAATTAATTATAGTGATAATTGATTGATGGTGTATGATATGTGATATTATGCATGAAGGATGATCAAAAGCCCAAGCCCAATTTGCTAGGTGTATGCTAGGATATTTGTGTTGTATGATTGTAATAATTATCAATTTATAAAGTGGGCTTGGTTTATGGCCCGTTCCCACCCCATGAGATGTATCCCTATGTGCCATGGATATTTAATTGTAAATATTAGAATAGGGGAAGATCAAGATTGGAAGATGGTGGCCTTGGTGATTATGAAGATCGAAGACATGTAATATTGGATGCTAATGTAATAATTTAGTTGCATTGCATCCCTGCATTTACCCTAGGATTGGACCTAGGCCCGTGTTTGGCTCACACGGGCCATTAGTTTTGGGGCGATTGATCATCCTTGTACTGTTTTCTATTTATAATATATGCATGATATGTTATAAATAATGAGTATGTGCGTTATTATTATTATAATAACAAAGTTGCATGAATCCGGCAAACATACGATCAAACATGGCGAGCTTTTAAAATAAAATTAATGATGAGACCTTTCAAAATTAAAAACCCTCATTTTGAATAAGTTTCAAAATTAATATCAAGTCCGAAAAGGGGAATTATAAATTTGTTTATAATTTCCTTGTCTTCCATCGACAATGGATGCATGATGAACGCTACCCGTACTCGGGGCTCGGCTCATATTATTGAGGGGGCCCTGGGTGCCGGAAAGCTGTGACATCCATTGACATGGTGATGTGAACTACGTGGAACTCCCATGATTTCGGCTCATATTATTGAGGGAACTCATGGCGACCGTCCATTAAGGTTCAATATCGATGGGTTAGGCTTGACACGTAAAGATGAACGACGTCATATTATTGGGTCCTAATCAAACGTGAGACAAAAGAATACGTAGAGGGTTGCATAGCGATGCAATTGGAAACTACCTTTTAGGAGTTGTGATGGCCGATATTATTCGGGATCACAATTCGCTAATTGGACCTTACGTACCTACTGAGGAAAGTGTTTCCCGTTTTCACTAGAGGGTAGTGAAAATGTCAAAACAGTGGGAGCGATTATTTATAAAGTAAAAGTCCAAACTTTATATCTTATTAAATATTTTAAAATAGTCATTAACATTTATCTGTTTTACTTTTCAGTACAATCTTTGACATGTCATCAATTCGCAACCCGTTTTCGGTCATTCTCGAAAAACACATTCTAACCGGACCAAACTATATCACTTGGCTAAGAAATTTAAAGATTGTCCTAAACTCGGAGAAGATCGCATATACACTTACTGAGGCGCCCCCTGCTGAGGCTCCTATAGGCTGCACTCCTGAGGAATTGCAGACCTACAAGGATTGGTGCGACCATGACTTGAAGGCGAAGTGTTATATGCAGGCTTCGATGAACGATGAGCTGCAAAGGCGATTCGAGGATGCTAAGAATGCTGCTGACATTCATATGCACCTCAAGGAGCTCTTCGGTGAGCAGACTCGGCCTTTGAGGCATGCCACAGTGAAGGAGCTCATCACTTTACGCATGCGAGATGGGACTTCGGTCCATGAGCATGGCCTAAAGTTGATTGGGCTCGTGGACAAGCTCGTAGGCATGGATTTGATCTTGCCATCGGAGTTGACCACGGATGTGTTGCTGTTGTCACTGCCCAGCTCTTTCGATCCTTTTGTCGTGAACTTCAACATGAACAAGCTTGAGCCCAGCCTTGAAGAGTTGGTGAACATGCTTGTGACCTTTGAGTCCACGATCAAGAAGGAGAAGCAGGTTCTTTTTGTGGGCTCTTCATCTGGCACGAAGACCGGTCCACCTGGGAAGGGAAAGAAGCGTTCTTTCCAGCGTACCAAGAAGAGCAAGCCCTTGAAGAGGCAGACTTCGAGTCCCGTAGTGGCAGCCGCGCCAGTGAAGGCTGAAAAGACTGTTGACATCTGTCACCACTGCAAGAAGCCTGGACATTGGAGGCGTAACTGCAGGGAATATCTTGCGCAGAAGGGTTCTGCCAAAGGTATGTTCTTTATTGAAGTAAATATCTCGATTAACTCTACTTCTTGGGTATTGGATACCGGCTGTGGCTCACATCTCTGTAACGATTTGCAGGTGATGGGAAGAAGTAGAAGGCTCCGAGAGGGTGAGACCTTCTTAAGGATGGGCAATGGAGCAAGAGTTGCTGCCAAGGCCATAGGAGATGTTTGTTTAATTTTGAACAATGATTTTAAGTTTGTATTAAGAGATGTTTTATTTGTACCAGACTTGATTAAAAACATTATTTCCATTCCTATGCTTGATATTGATGGATATTCTTGTTTATTTGGCAAAGGTGTTTACAATATTTACAAGAATGAATGTTTAGTTGGTACCGGTGAACTTGAAAACAATCTCTACACCTTAAAATTAAAAGATATTCCACTTAACAATGTCCAAACGATAACAACAACAAATAAGCGCAAACAAGATACTCTTAATTCGGCACAATTATGGCATGCTCGATTAGGTCATATATCCCTAAGAAGGATGAACAAGTTAGTGGGAGTTGGCATGTTTGATATGTCCGATATTAATGCTCTCACGACTTGTGAATCCTGTATAAAAGGAAAGATGACCAAAATTCCCTTTAAGGGCCATGCGGAGCGAGCCAAAGGGTTATTGGATTTGATCCATACCGATGTGTGCGGTCCGCTTAGCATCACCACTAAGCATGGACATGCCTACTTCATCACCTTTACCGATGACCATTCGAGGTATGGGTATGTGTATTTGATGAAATACAAGTCTGAAGCCTTAGAAAGGTTCAAAGAATTCAGAAGTGAAGTAGAGAATCAATTGGGACGAAGCATCAAGACACTTCGATCGGATCGAGGTGGTGAGTACTTGAGTGCCGAGTTCCAAGAGTTTCTTAGAGAGAATGGGATTCTCTCGCAGTGGACTCCGCCCGCTACACCACAGTTGAATGGTGTTTCGGAGCGTCGTAACCGGACTTTGATGGACAAGGTTCGGTCTAAGATGGGGTTCACGGAGTTGCCGCCATCCTTTTGGGGATATGCGCTTGAAACAGCGGCAATGTTGTTGAACAATGTCCATACAAAGGCAGTTGACAAGACTCCATATGAGATATGGATGGGTAAGCCTCCCAAGTATTCTTATCTTAGAATATGGGGGTGTCCTGCTTATGTGAAGCAGACAGTGGGAGATAAATTGGATAGTCGATCCATTTTATGCTACTTTGTGGGATATCCAAGGAATTCAATTGGATATTACTTCTATCATCCCCAAGAAGCAAAGGTGTTTGTTTCTAGGAACGCAACCTTTTTGGAAAAGGAATTTCTATTAGATAGAAAAGGCGAGATGATAGAACTCGAAGAGGTTCGAGAGACACCCACAGTTGTAGAACCCACACCCGAGAAGCCAAGTGAGGAGATACAAGCTCCTAGAAGAACCGAGAGAGTCTCGAGACCACCTGTGAGGTATGGTCTGCTTCTTGAAGAGGGCCATGATGAGCCTAACCTTGGATGTGATCCAAGGACTTTCAAGGAAGCGTTATCGGATGCCGATTCATCCAAGTGGCTTGAAGCAATGGAATCTGAGATGAATTCCATGCATTCGAACCAAGTGTGGAATCTCGTGGATCCACCTGAGGGAATTGTTCCCATAGGGTGTAAATGGATTTACAAGAGGAAACTTGGGGCGGATGGGAAGGTATTGACCTTCAAGGCGCGATTGGTAGCAAAAGGGTATACTCAAAGGCAAGGTGTTGACTATGAGGAAACCTTTTCTCCAGTTGCGATGTTCAAGTCCATTAGGATATTGCTAGCCATAGCTGCATGGTATGACTATGAGATATGGCAGATGGATGTTAAGACAGCCTTCCTTAATGGGGATATTAAGGAAGAAATTTACATGTCTCAACCTGAGGGTTTCACATCTATCGGAAGTGAGCATATGGTATGCAAACTTCAAAGATCTATTTATGGTCTTAAGCAGGCATCGAGGAGTTGGAACCTCAGATTCGATAGTACAATCAAAGAGTTTGGTTTTACTAAGAATCCTGAGGAACCCTGTGTGTATAAGAAGGTCAGTGGGAGTGCTGTGACATTCCTTGTTCTTTATGTTGATGACATTCTACTCATTGGGAATGATGTAGGAATGTTGCAATCAACAAAGATATGGTTAGCAAGTAAGTTCTCAATGCAGGACTTGGGTGAAGCATCTTTTGTATTGGGAATACAGATCTATAGAGATAGATCAAGAAGATTGCTTGGTCTCACCCAGTCCACATACATTGATACCATCGTGAAGCGGTTCTCGATGGATGAGTCCAAGAGAGGACATCTACCAATGTGTCATGGCGTGTCCCTATCCAAGTCTATGTCTCCCAAGACTGATGCAGAGATAGCGGCGATGACACGAATTCCGTATGCTTCGGCTATTGGTAGTATTATGTATGGGATGATATCTACACGTCCTGACGTGGCATTTGCACTAAGTGTAGTGAGTAGATATCAATCCAACCCTGGTCTTCCACACTGGAAAGCTGTGAAAGACATCCTCAAGTATTTGAGAAGGACCAATAAGTTGTTTTTGGTCTATGGGGGTGGAGAACTAAAATTGGAAGGCTATACCGACTCTAGCTTCCAAAGCGATGTTGATGACTCGAAGTCAACCTCCGGATTCATATTCATGCTCAATGGTGGTGCTGTCTCTTGGAAGAGTTCCAAGCAAGACAGTACTGCGGATTCCACCACTGAGGCAGAATACATTGCTGCATCGGCTGCAGCAAAGGAGGCTGTTTGGATTAGGAATTTCGTCCAAGAGTTGGGCGTCATTCCAAATGGAGTTGCTCCTATCCCGGTGATGTGCGACAACACGGGAGCCATAGCTCAGGCGAAGGAGCCAAGGTCTCATCAGAAGTCCAAACACGTATTGAGAAAGTACCACATCCTCAGAGAGATCGTGGAAAGAGGAGATGTCGTGATTGACAAAGTCGGCTCCGCAGATAATGTTGCTGATCCACTAATTAAGCCTTTACCAGGACCATCGTTCGAGAAGCATCGCGAATCAATGGGTCTAAAGCATATAGGTAGTTGGCTCTAGTGCAAGTGGGAGATTGTTAGAGTAGGTGCACGTCGAGCCAAGTGTTGGCCGACTGTTCACAATGAAACTCTTTGTATAAACGATCTTTATTTTAATAATATTTCAATTTATTAATTTGGCGCATCTTTATCTTTATACCCATGCTTGTTGCATAGATAAAGTCCTTGAATATACAAATAGTAGAAAGAATATGAGATGCTCATATGATGAGTATCATGAAACTCATATTTGGAATACTGTATATTCTAAACCGTTCCTAGTCGATTCAGCCGCCACTAAGAAGGATAAAGGCCGCTCGAGTTAGAGACTAGTATCTGCGATGTGAGTACCATGTTTCATTGGTAGGGGACATTGTGATGTCCGAGCGTGCAGATAGGTGCTCCTGGTAGAGTGCACTGAACAACCCTCTATAAAGGACTTTCCAAGTGGTTCTCACTTATCGAGTGGAAAAGTCCTAGTTTATGGTTGTACACCATTAGTCCTTATGACCCGGGACAACATTGAGACTCTATATGCTAGCGTTTCACTTTGACTTGTTTACCGACTCTTATGGGGTCATCAGGTGGCAAGGTTGGGTGTTACGGCGAAACATATAGGAGTCGATGCATTGTAGCCGGGGATTCACCGCTTACCTACGGGTATGGATATCCTATGTGTTTTTCATGTATGTGTGGGTTGAAATCTCTGATCAGAGTATGGTGGTAATTATGAAAGGGGTTTCATAAATTACACCATCGATGCAACCACAACATGACACATAGTATCGATTCATTGACAACTCTCGATAAACCAATAGTTGTCGAATCGGTCGGGATATATGAGTTGAAGGGACCGTACTGTACGCTAACCATAATTGAATGGTTCTTGCAGGCACTATCATGTGATACCTAGGGAATCACGTAAGCGATGCTGCTAGGCGTTTAACGTGATTGGTTGGGTACTATCAGACTTGAGTTCTGACGTTCTTACTATCAAGGAGTTGATAAGTAAGAATGGAGCAATTGGGGTATGCTCGAATAAGGACATGCTTAGTCCGAATCACATAGAGATGTGAACCCACGGCTAGTTGTATCAATGAACCATTGAGGGCCACACAAGTACTGGCTTTGTAAATCCCGATGAGAAGTAAAATAGTTCAATGTGTTGAACGGCTTATAAATGTGTTTATAAGCGTTAAGAAAAATAGAAGTATGACTTCTAAGAGAGAAATATAAATTTTAATTTATGGAAGTGTTCCTAAGATTAAAATTTGGCCAAGTAAATAATGTAGTTGAAAATTGTGATTTTCATAAACATTATTGTGGACTAAATAAAATTAATTCAAGTGTTGAATTAATTAAACACTAGTAGACCTAGTAGAGTCTAAATAATTAAATTAATTCAAGTGTTGAATTAATTAAATAATATTGAGTCTTGTAGAGCTCAATTAAAATAATTATTTAACTAGTGGGACTTGAATAAATTCAAGTAGTATTTAATTAATCTCAAATGTGTTTGAGATAATTAAAATTTAGTCTATGGTTTTTAATGTGTTAAAAACTATATTGTATGCATGTCATTCTAGGGTTTGCATGCTTTGGGGAGGTGAAGGGTTGGAGACTAGGCATGCAACTTTTTGTTGCTTTTGAGAGTTGCTTTTCTCACAACCTAGACTCAACTTCTCTCCCTCATTCATACTCTACCTTGGCCGAAAAATTGGGGCTTTTTCTCTCAAATATTTTTCTTCTTTGTTCTTCATTTTTGTTGGAGAAACAAAAATCTTTTCATTGAAAAATCTTCTAGTTTTTCTAGTGCAAAACTAGAAGGGGTTTACCTAGCTTGTGGTGGGCCTTATTTTGAAGGAAAGGAGGTTGAGCTTGTAGACTTGTCTTCCATTTGAAGAGCTTTGTTGTTCACAACAAAGTTGGTGCCATCATCAACTCTAAGGAGTTGATAGGTAAATTTCTACAAACATCCTATGCATGTTTTTGATTTCTTGTAAATATTGCACAAAATATATGAGGGGGCCGAAATATATGCTCTAAAATTTTAATTTTTCGCTTCCGTTGCGTTTCCGGCCTCCGTAACCGGTCCGCTTTCAGAAATAACTGAAATTCTGCCAACTTGGTTTCCATCGGTGTCGCTGACACATCTATCTGCGGTTCTGGTATATATGGCTGCTCATACGAAGTACTACTCCGAAAATCATAACAATTCCCATAATCAGTCCGTTTCTTAATCTGACTTCAATTCTATGATGTCTACTATGTCAAGCACAACATATATGAGTTCCATTCAATTCTGACAATATCATAATTTCAAAGCATGTCAAAACGTAGTAAAACTTACGTCCAGTTGTAGCCTACGTTGCTAGGAACTCGATACTGAAGTCGGATTCAAAATCAGACGGACGGATTTCTCGAAAAAGGCGTAAGGATTTTCTACTTTCTTCTTCAGACCCTTTTCTTCACTTTTCTGAATGAATTTCGAATGGATTACCACCTATATATATCATTGCATGCATTTCAAGAGGTGGCGCATTCTTTGCAAGGCACGTCGTACCGCGGGTGCGGTAGGTGTAAGACCGCGGGTGCGCTCATGCGTCGACAATCTTATCCATCTTGCAATTGCACGACCGCGGGTGCGGTACATGTCGAGACCGCGGGTGCGGTACTGCACCGCGGGTGCGGTAATGTTAACACCGCGGGTGCGGTCACCCTTCGGTATTGATTCTTTCAAATTCCCGTAGCACCATCGTGGGTGCGGTCCTCCCCTTACCGCGGGTGCGGTCTGGCATGCTCATATCTTTCATAATTTTATTTCTGAATACATTTCTCGGTGTCCCGATTAATCCCGTCATAATCACATGAAATGATAAATCAATCATCGTTAATTGCAGTGATTAATTCTTGGGCATTACAATATCTACTCACTACACTTAGTGCGAAAGCCACGTCAGGACGTGTAGATATCATCCCATACATGATGTTACCAATCGCATATGCATAAGGAATGCTTGTCATCGCCGCTATCTCTGCATCAGTCTTGGGAGACAGACTTGGATAGGGACACGCCATGACACATTGGTAGATGTCCTCTCTTGGACTCATCCATCGAGAACGGCTTCACGATGGTATCAATGTATGTGGACTGGGTGAGATCAAGCAATCTTTTCGATCTATCTCTATAGATCTGTATCACAATACAAAAGATGCTTCACCCAAGTCCTGCATCGAGAACTTACTCGCTAACCATATCTTAGTTGATTGCAACATTCCTACATCATTCCCAATGAGTAGAATGTCATCAACATAAAGCACCAGGAATGTCACAACACTCCCACTGACCTTCTTATACACACAGGGTTCCTCAGGATTTTTAGTAAATCAAACTCTTTGATTGTACTATCGAATCTAAGGTTCCAACTCCCAGATGCCCTCTTTAGACCATAAATAGATCTCTGAAGTTTGCATACCATATGCTCACTTCCGACAGATGTAAACCCTTCAGGTTGAGACATGTAAATCACTTTCTTAATATCCCCAATAAGAAAGGCTGTCTTGACATCCATCTGCCATATCTCATAGTCATACCATGCAGCTATGGCTAGCAAAATCCTTATAGACTTGAACATTGCAACTGGTGAAAAGGTTTCCTCAAAGTCAACTTCTTGTCTTTGAGTATATCCTTTTGCCACCAATCGCGCCTTGAAGGTCAATACCTTCCCATCCGTCCCAAGTCCCTATGGGAACCTTTCCCTCAGGTGGATCTATAAGATCCCACACTTGGTTCGAATGCATGGAATTCATCTCAGATTCCATAGCTTCAAGACATTTGGATGAATCGGCATCAGATAACGCTTTCTTGAAGGTCCTTGGATCACATCCATGGTTAGGCTCATCATGGCCCTCTTCAAGAAGCTGACCATACCTTATAGGTGGTCTCGAGACTCTCTCGGATCTTCTAGGAGCCTGTATCTTCTCACTTGGCTCTTCGGGTGTGGGTTTTATAATTGTAGGTGTCTCTCGAACCTCTTCGAGTTCTATCATCTCGCATTTTCTATCCAATAGAAATTCCTTTTCCAAAAAGGTTGCATTCCTAGAAACAAACACCTTTGTTTCTTGGGGATGATAGAAGTGATATCCAACTGAATTCCTTGGATATCCCACAAAGTAACATAAAATGGATCAACAATCCAATTTATCTCCCACTACCTGCTTCACATAAGCAGGGCTCCCCATATTCTAAGATAAGAATATTTGGGAGGCTTACCCATCCATATCTCATATGGTGTCTGCCTTTGAATGGACATTTAATGTAATATCTTTCAATTTTAAGTTATAGAGATCGTTTTCAAGTTCTCAAGTACCAATTAAACATTCATTCTTGTAAATTTTGCAAACACCTTTGCTAAATAAACAAGAATATCCATTTTTATCACCATAGAAATGGAAACATTGTTTTCACAAAAAAGATACAAACAAAACATCTCTTAAAATTAACTTAAAATCATTGTTCAACAATAAGTAAACATTTCTTATGGTCTTGGCAGCAACTCTTACTCCATAGCCCATCCCCAGAAGGTCTCACCTTCTCAAATCCTCTTACTTCTTCCCATCACCTGCAACACATTACAGAGATGTTCTCAACATTTGGTATCCAATACCCAAGAAGTAGAGTTAATTGAAATGTTTACTTCAATGTAGAACATACCATTTCCAGAACTTTTCTGGGCAAGATATTCTTTTCAATTACGCCTCCAATGTCCAGGCTTCTTGTAGTGATAACAAACATCACTAGTCTTGTCAGCCCTAACTGGTGTGGCTGCCACAACGGGATTCGGAGATTGCCTCAACAAGGGCACGTTCTTCTTGGGACGTTGGAAAGAACTCTTCTTTCCCTTCCCATGTGGATCAATCTTCGTACCAGATGAAGAACCCACATAAGAAACCAACTTCTCTTTCTTGATGGTGGATTCAAACGTAACAAGCATATTCACCAACTCCTTAAGGGTCGGTTCAATCTTGTTCATGTTGAAGTTCACCACAAAAGGATCAAATGAGCTAGGCAGGAATAAGAGCAACACGTCGGTGGTCAACTCCGAAGGCAAGATCATATCCATGCCAACGAGCTTATCCACGAGCCCAATCAATGTCAGGCCATGCTCATGGACCGAGGCCCCATCTCGCATGCGCATAGTGATCAGCTCCTTGACGGTAGCATGCCTAAGAGGGCCGAGTCTGCTCACCAAAGAGCTCTTTGAGGTGCTTATGAATGTCAGCAGCATTCTTTGCATCCTCAAAACGCCTCTGCAGCTCACCATTCATAGAAGTCAGCATATAACTCCTGGCTATCAAGTCATGGTCACACCATTCCTTGTAGCCTGCAATTCCTCAGGATTGCACTCAGGTCGGAGCCTCAACAGGGGGCGACTCAATCAGTGTATATGCTACCCTTTCCGAATTCAAGACGCTTTTCAGGTTTCTTAGCCAAGTGAGGTAATTAGGTCCAATTATATGTGTTTGTCGAGTATTATGGATATCGGATTGCGAATCGAAGACATTGTTAATTTGTACTGAAAAGTAAAAAACAGATAAATGTTGATAGACTATTTTAAAATATTTAGTAAGATATGAAGCTTGGACTTTTACTTCATAACTATTTGCTCCCACTGTTTTGGACATCTTTCACTACCCTCTAGTGAAAACGGGAAACATCTTTCCTCAGTAGGTACGTAAG